>NC_080847.1:44816067-44891067 GCF_030435755.1 Ochotona princeps | reverse complement strand
GTTTGTGAAATACGTATGTTCACAGGATGTTAGAAAACTCGTGCCACACTGTGTGGGAAAAGGGTCTAGTACGCTCAGGGCAGGTGACCTGGGGCAAGGTGTGAGCCTGCAGCGTGAGCATGTGGCACCTCTGCTTGCTTACACCGGGGATCCTGGGGGTGCCTTAGGAAAGAGGACTCGGCATCCCCTGGCAGTACACCAAGTTAAAGCACAAGGACACTTCATGAACTCGCTTCTTTCTCCTCTCCTCGCACCTGGCAGTGCAAGGAGCTCTGGTTTGTAAGAACTGATTGATCGTTCAACTCCCACTAAAACGATTTCAAGATCGTTATTTTACCCCATTTCTTTACTTCCTGTCTCCCTAATTCCGCTGTCCTGAAATCACTCTGAAACATTTATTATGTATCTTTACGATGAATAACATTTCTTTCCTCACTGGAAGTAGAGACCAGCTAAGCAAATACTGGAAAGTTTGTTTTTGCAAAGTTTTTTTTTTTTTTTTTTTTTTTTTGGCTTCTTAAGCTTTTCCAGTCTTTCAGAAAACAAAAGAAGCTAAAAGAAGCTGGATCTACCAAAGGAGAAAAATCTAAACCAACTTTGGGTGTGGAAAAAACATGGTTTGCACTCTTGGCTCCTTGCTTAGAAGCGACCAAAAAATATTTACAAGGTACAATCCAGCAAATGTACATTGAAAGCAAGAACAAACAAACCAATCCCTGCCCCACCCCCCAAAAAAAACAGTCAAGCAACCAGTTGCTCACTTAGAGTGTTATTGGTTAATTCATGCCCTGGAATGACTTGGAGAAATTGGTTCCATTAAGGCTCTTTGAAAAGTTGGCATGTGGCAATTGCAAAGTCTGGGACAAGACTCTTCAAGAAAACCAAGCAGGAGGAGACAGCAAAAGCCATGCTTTGTCTATTCTCTGTGGAAATGCTTTTTGCCTTACCATTTTCCCCCTCCTCTTTTGTTTTAATGCTGGGGCCAACTTAAAGCAAAAACCAAAACAAAAAGTGGGTGTTGCTTGCATTTTGAAATCTCCTTTCTGGTTCAAGTCAACTCTAAAGATTTTCATAATGTCCTAATCATTTGGGAGCGAAGTCGTTGCTGGCTTTCGATCAGCATGGCTGGTGCTCGCAGCCAAGCCTGGGTCCCCCCAATGGCTGCCCTGTGGCCCCATGGGCTGATCATCCCCCGGGACTCTGGGGATCACCACTCACATGGTGAGGGCTTGCACATTCGCACTTTGCAAAACCACATTATTCTAATGAGAATGCAAATGCAAGGAAAGCTGTGGGAAATAGCTCTAGATGAGTTGCTTGTCAAAAATGTTTTCCTGGGGAGGGGCCGTCGCAGAGGGGCTGAGCGAGCCTAGCTCGCTTGTTCGCAGAGTGAACAGCATCTTCCGGGGGGACGTGTGTTGGGTGGCACCTGGCCAAGTCTGAAGGAAACACGTCTTCATTGATATGCCTATTGTTACTGGTTTTTATTCATGGTATTTAAACAACTCATGCAGATTTTGACAGCTTCTCCCTTTTCATATTTACAAACACCTTTTTAGTTTGATGAGATTTCTGAAGACCAGTGGGCCAGGAAAGGCAAAGGGGGAAGGTAGAATGAAGTCAGGTCTGGACAGAGCCTTCCTTGAGCCTCCACAGTGGTTCAGAACCCAGGACAGGGTCCCAGAAACATTTTGTCACGGGGCCAATGGAACAAGGTAGAGCTCTTGCTTCTTTTGCTGGGCTGCTAAATCACTGTTCAGAGGGCAAGACCTTGGGCATCAGTTCTACCACACTGGGGACTGCAATGGGACACTCAACTAATATTCAAATCATAACACTAATGCTTTGTGGCTTTGGGTTTTCATTTGCCGTGTGCTGGGTTGGAGGTCCCGTGCTCTGGGATAGAGGTAAGGAGTGAGGCTTCCTCAGAGCTAGCTGTTACTGTGCTCTCAGGGGTTTACTGCAGTACAGGATGCTCACACAGACAGCAGGGCTGGGAGATCACCACTGATGGCCTGGCATCCCTGTCTGAGATGGCATCTTTTCAGAGAGGACTAAAGTGATTCAGTTCCCCCTGTGAATAGAGGACCTGTCAAATGGGTAACAAGGTTGGTTCAGAAATAAAGTTCAGCATGACCCAAAATAAAATAACAGCTTCTTGTTGTTTGTGAGGCCTATGAGCGCTGCAGAGAATACCCCCAGGGAGAATGTGGTGGGTAGTTGGTTTGAAGGCTGCCCTATCAGTCACTCAGGCCCCAAGCCTACCCTGATCCTTTACAACATGGGAGGATTCACCACGTATTTTCTTAATAAGATGTTAATTTTCCATAGTGTGCCATTAGATTGCAACACATTTTTTAGGGAAAGATGTTATCTTTATGGAGTTGACTTATTTGCAAACTTAACATAAGCTTTCAAACCCACAGAAAATATGGCAATGTGTTTATATTTAAAATAGAATTAAAAAAAAATCCAGTGAGTTACTGTGAATTTACTTACCACCCAATAATACAGGGATAAAAATAATTGATGCTCCTATTTTAATGAAAAGCAAATCGTTTTTGTAAAACGACAGGAGCTCAGTCTAGTGGTTAGATCGTGAAGTGGGAGTAGAGACTCTCGGCTTGCATCTTGGCTTGGGCTTGGCTGGCTGCCTGTAGGGGACAGGCTCCTCACCCTCCGCAAACAGCTCTTCATGATCGCTGTGACAGTGACCTCAGCCAACCTGCGTTGTGCACATGGGTGAATCCAAGTATCCCGTGTCGCCAAGTCTGAGAGTCTGGTGGTTGATATGAAGGATGAAGCAAGAGCAGTTACAGGGCGACTGTGTGTGCACACGTGTGTGTGTTTAGAGGGATTTTTCCATTTTATCTTGAGGATGTTGGGAGCTAGTGTGGTTTCAGCATGTCATGTTTTAAGGGTCACGGAGTGAATCCCATGACCCCTGGAAGATACTGCCCATGGTAACAAGCAAGCAGCAATCACCTCTTGTTTATAATACTGGCGTATGTCCCAGATTTGAGCAAAGGGGATGAGATTGTAAAGAAGGTGGGTGTGGAAGCAGAAAATACACATGAGAAATGCAACAACTCACAGTCATGTTTCTTGCCTATACCCTCATCTAGCATTGTGGGTACTGAACACCTATTACGTACCTTATTTGTAGGTGAACCTGTTCTATGGGACCTGGAGAAGTTGAGGAAGACTGTTGATGTGGGAAAACATGGCTGGGCTATCCGCATTACTGTCTTCCGAGTACTAATGAACAGTAATGAGGGACACAAATGAAGGGCAAGGAGCTGTGTCTACCTATCAGGGATTCCAGTAGGTGTTGGAGGCTTCAGGGCAAGCTGGTTTTCTTGGGCAGTAGCCAACATTTAAAGGCAGCTTGTGGTTGTTTGAACTTTCATAAGGAAGTCATTAAGGAGATCAGAGCTGGCCTCACCTAGTGTATGCACAGGCATCAGAATGGAATGTGCGGTTGTGAAGTGGTGCAAACAGCACTGAATTAGGGATCTGAAAACCGAGTTTGAAGCCTAAATCATCTGCATCCTTAGTCTGTAATAGTTTTAAATTTTTAAAATTTATTTTTATTTGAAAGGTAGATTTATAGAGAAAAGGAATGAGAGAGGGAGAGCTTTGATCCTCGGATTCATTCTCCAAATGGTTGCAACAGCCAGAGTCAAGTCAATCTGATTTCTGGAGCCAGAAGCATCCTCCAGGTCTCCCACATGGATACAGGGGTCCAAGAACTTAAGCCCTTAAACTATGTTCTGCTGCTTTCTTAGGCCTTAAGCAGAGAGCTGGATCAGAACTGGAGCAGCTGGAATATAAACTGGCACCTATTAGAGATGCTGCTGTAGAAGGTTAAGACTGAGTCCACTATGCCACCACACTGGCCCCTTGTCTGAGTTCATAGCTGTTCTTCCGTGTTTTTACCTATCTAAGTTTGTATCTGTCATCTATGTATCTACCTATCTCTGTCATTTACAAACCTGGGATGTGTTGGTGTTAGAACCAGATGTGTAAGACCATTCTGTAAAAACTGTAAAGCAGAATGTATGGATACAGTGGCACATTTTGCACCGCCTTCTTCATAATCTGTAAGTATGAGACTTTGTGCCTGCCCAGGACTGAATATAGAGGTAGGTAGTCACACGGGTTCGTTGTAGCTGCTTCCAGAAGCATCTGAGTCTTTCATAACAAAAGCACATGGGAATGGCACTAAGGGAAAAGAAAATGATTTGATTGAAAACGAGGAAACTTTTCTTTGTTCTTGCCACCACAATGAGCATGGATGTGCTAGCGCAGTTTCTGCAACGATGGAATTACCCTACAGAAGCAGAGGGGAAGGAAGTAAAAGGTTAATTTCTTAGTTTCCCCAAAGGTCAATTTCTTATTGGATGTTCTTTTACGTTGTGCCTTTTCCTTCCTGAGCTGCTATGGACCATAATGTCTAGTGAGATGCAGCAGATTTCCACTAGCATGCACGTCTGGCTCCTTGTGATCAAGTTACAGATCAAGCGGGTAGGACAGGCTCTGCATGGGAGCTAGCAGGAAATTTCAATTCCACTTCCTGGAAATAACTAGAAATTGCCAAGAAATTTACTTCCCATTTTGACAGCAAGTATGAGAAAGTTAAGGACAAAGTGCTAAATTTAGATATACCTCATTCGAATTTTAATTTTGTGAACTCTTCATCATTTGGACAAGGAGTTATCTTCTCTGGACCTCCATTTCCCCGCTGGCAAGAAGGGTATAATGACCCCTTTCTAACGTCATGGTTATGAACACTTCAGGAGACATACATGTCAGTGCTTATTGTTGACTGCTATGGTTTGAATATGACTTGACTCCTTAAGCCACACAAATCTTTAAAGCCCAAAGTGTTACATGAATTGCACTATGAGGGTGAAAACTTGGTCCGAGTATGATGTGTATGCAGTAGACCTACTACTAAAGTCCATTCACTAGGGCTTTGCACTCAGAACGTAGCTGTTATGAGATAGTTGGTTCTAAAAACCAAACCGAGCCCGGACTATTCTGAGGCTCCTTCTTGCACACATGCCTCTCTTTGCCATATGATCCGTGTGCTTTCTGTACTTGGGAATCTTGCAGCAAGAACAAAATAACCAGAGGCCAAACCGATGGGGCTATTGGATTATGGACTCTGAGCCAGCTAAACCATGGGCAAAGCCAAGCCTTCTTTCATGCTTTTCTTTTTAAAAATTTATCTATTTCCATTGGAAAAGCAGATACAGAAAGAGAAGGTTATATATAGAGAAAGATCCTCTGTTCACTGGCCCACTCCCCAAGTAACCACAATGGCCAGAGCTGAGTTGATCCAAAACCAGGAGCCAGGGGCTTCCTCCAGGTCCCCATGTCAGTGCAGGGTCCCAAGGGCTTGGGCCATCTTCGACTGTCCTCCCAGGCCACAGCAGGGAGCTGGATGGGAAGCAGAGTTTCTGGGACAAAAACTAGTGCCCATATGGGATCCCGGCACATGCCAGGGGATATTTTTATCCACTAGGCTACTGTACAGGGTCCAAAGCCTCCTTTCTTTATGAAATTCATTTTTCCAGGTGTTTTGTGATAGTAACAACAATATAATTCATTAGTCATATCCCAAATTATTTTCAGGAAAGAGAAAGGTCAAAATGTGCTAGAATAGTCAGGTTAAATCCTGGTAGAGGAGAAGAAATTTCTTGGCTATATTTTTCCAATCCAAGTTCTAGCTAGTCACAGCATGAGCTTGCTGGGTAGGGCTTCCAGGAGCAAACAAGGCTGAGGTGCTGGGGTGCCGGCTAGATACAATCTGCTGCTGCAAAACTAAGTTAGAGAAACAAGGAGAGGAACAGACAGAGAAATCTGGGTGGAGAGGAAAACCAAGGAGAGAGGGGATTTAACCACAACACAGAGCTAGAACCGATAGAAGACGCGGGGTCAGGCTGGGGAACACTCACTGTGTACATACTGATTCAACGAGCAGAAGTTGAAGAATACATACTCTACACCATGAGTTGTTCCTTAACCTGGTGATAAAGCAAGTGCTTCCAGTCCTTCTAGAGCTTCCATTCTGCTAGGAGGGAGAGGGATCATAAGTAAACTGGGGAACTTGCTAGAAGGTTATAGGTTCTGGGAAATGGGAGTGTCACGGGCAAAGAGGTGGGTGCTCATCAACTCTAAACTTCACCGATAAAGATAACTTCATAGTGCAGGGAGATGGTTCAGGAAAAACTGGAAAGAACTGAAGGAAGATAAATTAAGAAGCTAGAACAAATACTTGGGTGAGTCAAGGTGATGATCCAGACCAGAACGGGTGCTGCTGGGCAATTCAAACCTCCCAAAGGGGCGAAAAGGATCTACCCAGGAGCTGAATGTAGAATGAGAGAGCAAGAGCTTAGTTAAGGATGGCTCCAAGTTTTGAGGCTGAGCAATGGGGGCATAGCTGACCAAGATGTGCAGGAATAGGTTGGGTACAAGAGAAAAGTTGGATACTTGGTTTGTAGCACATCAGACATATGAAATACCCACTAAATATCCAAGTGGCAATTCAGAGTGGACAGCTTTGATATGGTTCTGAAGCTCAGGATGCAAGTCTGGAGTTACACATTGGTCAGGTTTATAAAGACATACATATGAAACTTAAAATTGTGCAAGTGGAGGGTCTCATCAAAGGAATGAAAATACGCAGGCAAGATGGAAGATCCAGGGACTAAACTCAAACATCGTTGGGAGGTTGAATAAACCCAAAACAGAGGAGATAGAAGGCAGTTGCATTGTACAGGGCAAAGCAGCTTAACATTTAATGAACCACTTCTGTTTGTAAGAGACTCCCACCATTCTACTCTGCACCTGGCCATCTTCTTTACTCTTTCTTTCAGGAGCAAAACTGACTGTATTCATCAGGTTAGGTTAGGATATAATGTAGTAAGAGGCAATGGTAAAGCTTGAGAGATTAACTCATGCCATCCCTCTATAGATCTTCAAGATACTAACCCTCCAAGGGTCCTCCAGCAACCCAGATTTGTATTCTCAATATACGGTCTTCTCAGTTGCTGTGATAGGAAAGTGGCAGAGCTGAGATTCAAATGTAAGCAATCTGACTTGGATTCATGTTCCTGACCTTTAGGGGGGTATTGCCTCTTTGTAAGGGTGAACACCACACAAGTGTGCTTCTCACCCTCTGTTACAGAGCATATGGACTGTGCTTCTAAGGTAGAAGTGGTCCAGAGGATAGCAGCAAGGCCCTAGGAATCGAGCCATGTGAACAGCGCTGCTCACAGGTGGTTGGTTGCAGACAAGGGTGCTGTGGATGTGAGTTGTACTATCCACATTAGATTGTTCATCCCCATGGAATTCCTCTCTACATGTGGTGTAGGGAGAATTCTCTCTCTTCATCCCTGAAGTTAGGTGTGGTCATGAGATGTCTGGCTCAGAGCAAGCAGTTGATCTGAACTGCCTCTGTAAGTTTGTGGGACCCTTGATGACATCACAGGTGTAACTAGAATTTTAGGGTTGGTCTTGTGTGTTGTTGCAGCAATTTAGTTTGCTGCTTGCAATGTCAACAGCCTGTGTGCTTGCAGGTTTAGCCCTTGGCAGGTTTAGCCCTCCGATCCAGCTCCTTGTGGCCTGGGAAAGTAGCAGAATAAGACCCAAGTGCTTGTGCTCCCTGTGCTCCTGTTGGAGACCCTGATTTTGGTCCGGTCCAGCCCTGGCCAGTGTGTCCATTTGGAAAGCAAACCAGACAATAAAAGATCTCTCCCTGTGTCTCTTCCTGTTTCCCTTTCTGTATCTCTCTCTTCTGCATCTTAGATGAAAAAGTGAAGAAGCAAAATCTTATTTTAAGCTACTAAGATTTTGGCTTTTTAATGTTACTGAAACAAAACGCTCAGCTCATCCTGACTGGGACAGGTGGTGTTGGGAATGCGGATCTGGCTGCTTTTGTGGTGGGTTGGAAAGTTAGTGTCATTTGGTGTACTTTTTCTAAACCTTAGCAATGTGACTTCCTTTGCACCTTTTTCTGGTTTACCTTGCCTGATGCATTCAATGCTCATGAATTTGAACCTTGCACTCTACTCTGCAGCTTAAAGCTTTGCATGGGACAGTGTGAGGGGGAGTCCATATACAAGAGTCTCAGAATTCTTGCTGTTTTCTCCCCCTGCCTCTTGGGAGGAGCTCAAAAACAAGTGCAAAATCTAATTTCTTAGATTTCCACCTTAGAGGCACCATTTTCCAGGTAGTTGGTTGTCAGTATAATTCATCCAAAATGTTATTTACACCATTTCAAAAAAAAATTAAGGCAGCACAGTCGTTAACCCTTTCCATACCTCCCATCTTTGTCCCAAATTCTGGGACAGCCTCTGGCTGGAAATCGGGAATGGTGGCTCCCAAGCTTTGCTGTTGAGCATTTTCTAAATAAGTTAGCATGGACATCAAGAAGAGAAGAGCTTTGGGATTCAATAAGCTGGGCCAGAGGAATCCACAGTGAGAACAGTGTTCTGAGACAGAGTACATTTGTGTGCAAGAAAGGAAACAACTTCTAGAACGCTCTGATTGTCTTCCCACTGACGCTACGAGGAGCTTATTCTGTCTCTCTCTTTCCATGGACTAATACTGCCAGAGTCTATAGCAAATTTAGCTCAAACCTCATAATCCAGAAACCACATGCTCTGTCCCCAAATTCCCCTAAGACACAGGTCCTCAGAAGCAAGGGCTGAATTGACATGCAGCATGATTTCTCAGGTCTCAGTCCTGGCATCGTTTCCTGACTCACAAAGCATTTGTTCTTTTAAGGGAACCAATATGTTTGTGTAACTGATGTGAAGCAAGCTTGACTCCGAAAAGATTTAGCTTAATATCTGCCTATGCATTCCGGAGGCCGGCCGTCTGCGGGCTGTGCACTAAAGGCCCTGGCGGTGGCACAGCTCGTCACGTATGATATCGGGCACGCAAATGTGACGTGATGCCCATGGACTCTTGAGGGTAATTCGATGTGCCAGCCAGCTCGATGGGCAGAGAAGCTATAAACATAGTTGTCACAAGTGAGAAAGAGCTCTTGGTCGAAGGCAGGCTCGGGGAGCGAGCAGCATTGGAACCTGTCTCCAAGCCCTAATGAAAGTGTTAATTAGCGTATTACAGAATTTACGGTGAGAACAGCTTCTCCAACAGCCCCTTTCAGTGACATGCTCTTCATTAACTGCTTCTTTCTCTTGCCCTCACTTCTCCAACTGCCTTTCCCCGTCCACTCAAATCCCGAGAGGAGGAAGGCAAGCAGATTCGTGCTGCAGAAGGCAGGCTTTCGGGGGCCTATGCAGGGGCAAAAAGGCCAAGAGGGCACATGCTTATAGGAATAAGTCCACATTTCATCTACATAATCATCCATCTTTCTTTATGTAAAAATGATTAGTAAATAGGGTTTTTAAGCAACTGTTTAGTTTACACATTGGCATCATAGATTAACTTATTTCTAAAACACTTGATTTTATCACTCTGCCTAATGATTTGTCACATGATTTATTGGATAATATGATAAATCATGTGCAATTTATTGTTTATCCTATAAAGAGTGCAACAATTCATTAAACAGTGATGAAACTCAGCCGTGGTGCCGGGAAGCCTACCTTGCCGGTTCTTGCATCTCGTGGGGTGCTTGTTTTTGTAGGAGTGGGGAGATTTCTTCCCACGCCCAGGCTTCCAGCACTGGGCGGTTAGACCGAGCTCAAATTAAACAGTTTTAGAAAATAATGGCACAGTCATAATCTTATACTCTAGCTATATTTATTTTATATGGAAAAATAAAGCCAAAAGCCTGATGGGTGTTAAATCCACGGATTTATTTGTGATAATAAATGTGGCATTCTTTGTTACAAAGTCATTAAACTCAATGACAATATTTTATAATGCTATGGAACAGTTGTGTTTCCCTTTTTTCCTGGCTTTCTTGGAGGCCAAAGCACCCACGGAAAGGGCCTCTGGAAAATTCCTGGGTCCTCTGCAAACCCAGAGGCCATGCTTGTGCCTGATGCGCCAGGTGACCAGCAGTCTGAAACTGAAGCAGAAGCCCCATGCTGAGTTCCTGCTCTTGAGCATTCCCATGGGGAAGCAGGGACCAGTATGAGCAGAGCTCACTGATCAGAAGTGGAGACACGAACCACCAGCCATTCCTGCTGCCTTTGTGGAGTGACTGGGGGCTGCTCTGCTCATCACACCCTCCTGTCTCTCTGGGCTTTGCTGTCTGCCCTCTGGTGCAAGGACAACTTAATTGTTGCTGTCCTTTGCTCTCCAGCTCACCTGGGGCTCCAGGGAGCGTCCAACTCCCTGGACACCCAGAGTTAGGACAGGGCTTTCCTACTGCACCAGTTGTGTGATTTGAGCCTTGGTCCTGAAGCAAGGCCATGTGGAGCTAGGTTTTGTGGGAATGTTTGTGAGGTGGAGGTGGGGTACAAAGCATTAGAAAGGAGCTATCCTGCCCTTACAAGGATAAACAATCCCTTAGAATAAAGTTGGAGACTCTTTGTTATTTAGTGTACATCAGCATGGAATACTGTGGGTCCAGCTCCTCTGAATTAAGCTATTCTATGAGGTTTTACTGTTCTTTTCCCTTTTTCACTTCAGCCAATGTGACATAGATGTATTATTTTTAAAAAGACTCTTTATTTTTATTTAAAATACTAAGTTCACACAGAGAGAAGGAGAGACAGAGAGAAAGATCTTCCATCCTATTTCACTCCTCAAATGGCCACAATGGCTAAAGCCAAGCTAATCCACAGGTAGGAGCCTGGAACCTCCTCCAGGACTCCCACATGGATGAAGGTCCCAAGGCCTTGAGCCATTTTTGAACAGTTGAGAAGAAGGAAGACCATCTGCTTGTGAATGATTGGTGTTTGTGAAGTTGTCAATAGCTAAGCAGGCCTTTAACAGAGGCTGTGTCTTAGGAGAAGGTGGCTGTGGCTACACTATAACCCCTCCCATTGAATATGTGGCCTGATTTCCCTTCCTCCATACACTGTGACAGAAAGGATGTTTAAGGAAAGAAAAGCAAAAATGGACACGTGGGGCTGTGTCAAATTAAAAGTTTATTACACAGCCAAGGAAAGCACCTGCTAAAATGGGAGAAAATATCTGTGAACCATACATCTGAAAAGGGGTTAGTAGCCAAAACAGAAGAAACTCAAGCAACTCAATAGAACAACAACAAGTGACCCAATTAACAAGTGACAAAGGATTGGGAGAGACATTTCTGAAAATGAGACATAAAAATAGCCATTAGGTGTATGTAAGAGTGGAAAACAGTTCACAATTATTAGTCATCATAAAAACACAAATGAAAACCACAAGAGATTGCACCTTACACCTGTTAGAGTGACTTACAGAAAAGGCCAACGATGTGTGTTGGAGAGAATGTGAGCCAGCGGGAAGCCTGGGACATTGTTGGTAGGAATGTACATTAATATGATCGTTACAGAAAACAAGGACAGCAGTTCCTCAAAACACTAAACCTGGACCTCACACAGTATCCAGCATCTCACCCCTGCGTGTACAGCCAAAGGAAATGATATCATTATGTCTAAGAGATGTCTGCATGCCCATGGCTTTCAAGCCATAATTCATTTCAGGCAAGATATGGAATCAACTCACATGCACCATGAAATACTAGTTGGCAATAAAAAGAAAGAGGAAATCCTGGCATTTACAGCAATGTGGAAAGACATTATGCTATGTGAAATAAGCCAGACACAGAAAAAACAAATAACACATGATTTTACTTACCCCAGGAAGCTAATAAAGAAGAACTCACGGAAACAGTCCAGTGGTGTTTACCAGAGACTGAGGTCATAGGCAGCCAGAGAGATGTTGTTCAAAGACACAAAATCTCAATGAGAATGGAGGGTGAAGTTCAAGTGATTGGTTGGGCAACCTGGTGAGTGTAGTTAATGACAATGCTTGTATCTTTGAAAGTGAAGAATTGATTTAAATATCTACACTATAAAATGGATAGCCATGAGAAGTAACACATATACTCACTAGCTTGATTTGATCATTCCAAAATCTGTATGGATCTTAGCATGCTGTAAACACATTCAATTTTTAATTTTAAAAATACAAATTTAAAAACAAATGACAAGGAATGCATTGGTCCTTCCAGTTTCTTGGTTCTGGAAGACTTTGGCTATTCCACCCACGACGTCTCTTCTAAACCTATATTGGAAGAAGCCATCTTCTATGGAGGAAGTCCACACGCCCTGAGCCCACAACGCTGTGGGAAGCCTCGCCTCATTGTGGACAAAGTCCTAAGGGAGGTGGAAATGAATAGCGGCACCTCACCCAACCATTCCAGTCCAGCCACCACTGTAAGGAAGCCAAAAACCATCTGTTAGAACTGTGTGAGAGACTATGAGAAACTGTCTATCCATCCATAGAAATGCGAAAGGTAATGACATACGTTGGAATGGTTCCTGGGAGGTAGCTACTTTGTGACACATTCAACACAGGTAAAGGTCCAGGTGTCAGGAACTTCACATTATATCATCTCTGATGTTCCTTTAACCTCCACTCATCAATAGAGTTGATAGTTTATCTATTCTGGCCCATTGGGAGTGCCTGATATATTGGGAAGGCCTTGGGCTGAAGTGAGGGCCCTTGAGTGGTGTGGAGTATCCTCACAAAGGCATCTTTCTTTTACTGCAGGTCAAACTCATGGGTCTCTTCTCGATTTTCCTTCCAATCTCACTCTACTCTTCCAGCCACTTGCTGTCACATCACATGGCACCCAATATCACCTGCTGTGTTTTCCTCTGGTCTTTGAGCAACTGTGACCACAGTGATAGCAGAAGCCTTGGTCTGAGCTTCTAGAACAGTGCCTGGCTCTGAGTTCCATGAGTGCTGGTATCCATGGATGAATACTGTCAGGATCAATGGGAAGGATTCCGCTCTACCTAGAACTCCCAGTGGCTGTGCCAATTGCACTGCTTTCTGGCTTGCACAGTCTGGGATCTGATGATATGAGCAACAAAGAGCTTGGAACAAGCTGGGAACATGGATATTATCACACCCAAAGGACAGGAGGCAGAGGGTGATGCCCCACCTGAAAGCATCTCATTGGGAGAAACCTTAAAGGTCTCAGGGACTTCCCCCATGAGCTTGAGTGGCCAAAGTGCAGTGTTGGGGGCGGGGGTGAGTCTTTCTCTAGTTCTGGGTTTCCCCATCCCTGAGTAACCTGCAAGTTTTGGAATGTGTTTATGTCTCATCCCAGTTAATATCTCATAAAATACTATTTGCCAATAATGTCACCCTGTAATTACATTTGCTGAACTTGCTCTGCCTGTGTGTATGCTCCTTTTTCATTATGGAGCTTCAGCCTTTATAATGTTACCAATTGACACCATAATTAGTACAACAATTTACTGTAGCACTGATTATGAGCGGCCTCCTTGTCAATCAGCTTCTGTTTGTTATGCTTTTACCTCCAAACCTTGGCTAATTTCCAGGGTGTGAGGATTCCGGGCTGCTTGTGTACATGAGCAAGGGGTGCTCCCTGGTCTTCTTGCACTTGACTATCCAGCTCTGAAGTCATTGCTGTGTTTCCTGCCTTGCAACGTAACGCCTTTGGTCAGATCTCTTCAAGGAACAGTAGGCTGGGAGCAACAGGGAAAGGTTGGGACACTGGGTGCCAGCCCAGTTTCTCCACGGGGAGTCATACAACCTTTGGCAAGTCACCCAACTTCTTTGTGGCTTGTTTTTCCCAACCAGATTTCCTTCCTGCCCTACCTGCCTCCAGGGGCTTCAAAGAGCTAACAGATGTGGAAGCGCTTTTGAAATAAGCGTGCCATATAAATTCAAGGTGTTTGGGAATGGTTTTCTCATAAACCTGCCAACACTATCTTTTTGGAAAAGACAGAAGTCACAAATCCACTCTCGTTTTAATTTACCCTGGTATTTCCTCAGCAGATGGCTAAAGAGCTATTTGGCGTGTGTCCTCTGCACCAGCCCCAGTAGGTTAGTACTGTCTATGTAAACACCAAGAATGGTAGCCTCCCAGGAAGAACTGGTTTGGGATCCCTGGTTAGGGCTTGTGGGAGTGGAGGCTAGTGCCTTTCTTCCCCCATTTGGGGAAGACAGCTGCTACTCTTTCCCTGCTTGCCTCACTCAGTGCCTCTCCCTTGGGGCATAGAGGGACTTCCCTGAACCTGACCACTTCGCTGTTCCTGCAACCATAAAGCATGCACATCAGGCACGCCCAAGTCCACCTTCCAACAGCAGGTCTGAGGACCGACCTCTGGGGTCCTGGCCACATGCTTCTCTGCTGTTGATGACTACTCATGAGTATGCATGCTCTGGGCACTGAGCATAAGTCTGAACTTGGAGCAGGAGGTGGAATGGATTAGAAAACCCAATTTTAGAAAAAGGTCAGTTCACCAGTTTAGTAAGAGCAGCCACAAGTGTTTATAAGCACATGGCTCTGTCTCTTGGGTCCGTGGATCACTTGGTGTAGATCTCAGTGGACACCGGAAAACGCAAAGCACGAGGCAAGGGCTGGCACGGTGGCAGAGTCAGTTGTGTGTCCCGGCTGCTCCACTTCCCATCTGGGGCTGTGCTAAAGCTCCGGGGGAAAAGCAGTGGAAGATGGCTCAGGTGCTGGGGAGAACCAGATGGAGCTCCTGGTTCTTGGTCGGCCTGGCCCTGTATTGGCTGTTGAAGCCATCTGGGAAATAAACCAGCAGATGGAAGAATTCTCTTTCTCTCTCTGTAACTCTTTCAAGATAAATAAACCTTTTTTTTAAGATTTGATTTATTTTTATTGGAAAGGCGGATATACAGAGAGGAGGAGAGACAGAGAGGAAGATCTTCCATCTGATGGCTCACTCCCCAAGTGACCGTAATGGCTGGAGCTGAGCCAATGTGAAGCTATGAGCCAGGAGCTCTTCTGGGTCTCCCATGCGGGTGCAGGTCCCAAGGCTTTGGGCCGTCCTCCACTGCTTTCCCAGGCCTCAAGCAGGGAGCTGGATGGGAAGCAGGGCCACTGGGGTTAGAATCAGTGACCATATGGGATCCTGACACGTGCAAGGCAAGGACTTTAACCACTATGCTATTGCGCTGGGCCTTTTTGGTAAGGAACCATTTGCTTGGGAACCATTTTCCTATCACTATACAACCACTTGCACCTAGAGGAAGCTACATATCCACAAGGCAGCCTCTAGCATGCCCAGTACCTTCTGTGCCTTTTGTTGTTACAGCTCCTCACAGCATCTACTGCAGACATGCTCCCCTGATTCCTGTTGCTGCTGAATTCTTTCATTCATCCTTTTCTTTTCTTTAGCTCACCTTTCTTGCTCCCAAGACCCAAAGGTTACAAACTGTGAGGGTCAGCCTGTCACTCTGTATTGTGGCATGTCAGCCAACCTTTTGGAAAGTATGACAACAGTGGCTGAGGTCTACCAGGTGCTGATCTCTGCTTTCTCTTCTTCTGATGTCCTAAGACGGCGTGTCCACAGGACACTGCCCTTGAAGCATTCAGCAAACACCTACTAGGTGCTGGCTGAGCTGCTGAACGCAATGCAGCCTCTGAACTATTCCCTGCCCCTTGGCTATTGCAAGGACTGCTGAGGCCTGGGAAAGCTCATAGTTGCTCAAGACAGTGAGAGCTGTGGGCGAAGTATGATCCAGATGAGCGTAAGTTATGGATCTCTCCATCTGTGTCAACTGTGACATCACGTACCTCCCACCCATGCTCTCTCTCCTTTCCTCCTTACCTTTCTTCGGGACCTTTTCTCTTATTATTGGCTGCTTGGAACTAAAGATTCAGACTCCTCTCCTTTGATACCCACCTCTCCTCATGACCTCTCTTGACCTCTGTAAGTGCTGCTTTTCTTCTAGAACATCCCAGTTCTCACCTGACAGCTTGGAGACTCAGAGGTCTTAGCAGGTGAGTCCACCTTCTTACAGAGACACAGAAATGCATTTTGTAAACATCAGGGCACACCCCAACTCCCAGCAGATGCACGTGTAGTGCTGCTTTCTGCTATATTACCCTTGCTTAAGTTCGAGTCTGTGATTTAGCATTCCTGTTTCGCTGCAGAATTCCACGGAGGATATTGCAAGATCCCAAATCTTTTGTCAGTGTAATTGAGCATAACATCTTTTCAGGTTTGTATTTCCGAAGATGCATTATCTCCTTTCATCTATTTGTTCTGCTGGAGCTATTGGAAACTTTCAACTTGCCCCGTCCCTCCAAAGGAACCTGAGTTTTAGGCTGATAATTCATGTTTATGCTGAGGATGCTATTTCCTTTCTCTGCTCAGAATGATTAATAGACTTTTCTCCGTAAATGAGGGTGGGAGAGGACAGAGGTAAATTGCTAACCAAACTGAGAATTTCACAGTGTTCCAGTGATTTCTTCAAGTGACTCCCGTTCCTAAGGTTCTTGATTTCTCCTGGACCATGTGCCCTGTACCAGTCCTAGGTGCTCACCCTGCTTCCCCTCCCCCTGAGGAACTCGCTGAGGAAGAGCAAGGATCACTCAACCACTGCTTCCCACCCCCAACCAAATGCACCTGCCGGCCAACCGTGTTCTCCTGGCCTGGAGGTGAAGCACAACTTTTTTTTTTTTTGCCATTTTTTTATTAATTATTTTGCATTATGTGACAGTTTCATAGGCTCTGGGAATCCCCCCACCCCGCCCCACGCCCCTCCCCCCTGGTGGATTCCTCCACCTTGATGCAGTATTACAGTTCAAATTCAATCAAGATTCTTTCCTTGCAAACGTATACAAAGCATAGAGTCCAGCTACTTATTGTCCAGATGGGTTGAACAGTTTTTTGGGGAGACCATTTCTGGTCCGAAGTTAGAGCTGGTAGAATATCATCCCAGTCAATTAAGAGTCCCAATATAACATCAACAGCAATTTGCAACATTATGGAATTGACATGGTTTTGAGTAACCAGTATGTTAAAAAAAAAAAAAAAAAAAAAAAGCAAGTCCTAACCACAACCTATGATTAGCTCATTGACGTCTCAATTTTAGTTTATATACAGGACCGGCTGCTATATACCTTAAAATGGCTATAAGGTACCATTCAGCTGTCTCGTGCCTATTTCATTTCAGTATTTAGCCATTTGTTGTGTTGTAGTATAATTTTGCTGATCTTGGCAGATTTTAGGATAATCTAGACTGGCTTGTAACTCTAACAAGACATTTGTCGACAATTAAGGTGCAGAACATTTTTTTTGGGGGGGTGTGCAGGAAAATCCTCAACACCATGGTGAGGAGTGACTAATCTTTGTGTCCCACCCAGAGAGGCATGAGTCAATCCACGCCAGCTCTTTCCTGTCAGATTCCAAGCTCTACTTTTTGTTGTTTGTCTATTTATTTTAGGCTTTTTTAGTTTGTATGATTGTTTGTTTGCTATGAGGGGTTTTCGGAGCGACCCCGATGGTCATTGCGAGGGAGGGTGGGGGTCCAGAGTTGCAGCCAGGCTCGGACCAGAGAAAGCTCTCCTCCCTGGTCCCGAAGGACGTTTATTGTTCTTCTGTTTCTGCGGACCGCTCAGGGCTTCTGGTTGTCTTTCTGATGACGTTGGTTTCTGCACGGTAGCGTTTGGGCTTCTTCCATCCCCTGCAGAAGCTCCGGTTGGGGGTGGGTGACCTCAGAGTACTCAGCCTCCGAGGGCATCCAATTCCCTGTGGCCTCCTTGGCAGTTGGGATGTAGTCCTTCTTGCTTGTATTAATAGTGTGTGGTGAAGGTCTGGGAGTCTTCATGGTTGGGATCCAAGCTTCCTCCTTACCACCTGCTCCACTCTGGAATGCCCCCCTGCTCCACGCACATGACCTCCTGTTAAGAGGTTGTCAGGATCGCACCTGATTACCCCCTCATGCATTGGTATAGTAGTTTTACTATTGTTTAGTGCTGCTTTGAGTCTGTTGTCTATGAATTACCAGATTTGATCTTGATAGGCTATATTGTACTTTTTCCTCACTCTTCTTATGGTCCTGAAAGACTTCCCTGCACTCCCTCCCCATCACGGATTAACATAGCGTATTGAGGGTATAGTAGGTTTTACAGTTTTTTGATGTAGATCTTAAGTATTCTGACATTAATTGTTGGTTTATAGATTATATTGCATTATCTTATTGCATTGGATACAGGTTGTTAGAGATTGCACTAATATTACAATATACAGGTACTATCTGCCAAGTTGTCATCTTTTCATCTCAGATTAAGGCAAACATGTGGTATTTAACCTTTTGGGATTGGTTCATTTCTCTTAGCATGATGGATTCCAGTCTGGCCCATTTGGCCACAAAGAACTGCATTTCGTTTTTTTTTTTAATAGCTGAGTAGTATTCCATAGAGTAGATGAACCATAGCTTTCTTATCCAGTCTTCTATTGATGGGCATTTTGGTTGCTTCCAGGTTTTCGCGATTGTAGATTGGAAGCACAACTTTTTAATATTGAATTGGCTGGACACCTCAAAAGGTGATAATATGTGGTGACATGTGACAAATCTAAAAAAAGTTCCAGTTTTAGTGTCTAGCCCTAAATAAAGCCGGAACACAGCCACACTGATGAGTTTATGTATTATCTGGCTGATTTTGCACTACCAGGCAGAGCTGAGTAGTGGTGACAGAGACCTTATGGCCTGCAAATCCTAAAATAATCCTTCTCTGGCCTACTGGAGAAGGGTTTGCCAAGGCCCACTTCCAAAGAAAGAATGTTTACCTGGGCCTCCGGTGAGTCTTAGGGGTTTGACAGTGCCTGGTCTGCATTTACCCATGTTTCAGCATACTCATTTCCCTCCAGAAACTCCTGGTCCCTGTGCTTCGCCTGGACTGAATTCACTCCCTTGGCCTGGCCTCAGTGCGCAGGTGGCATCCAGCATGGAGGCTAGTGTCAGTTGTCCTTGCACACTCTCCTCCAGGGCACAGCAATCAGTTCTGTGTGATAGACACTCAGTAGAACAAGTGAGGTCCACATGGTGTTACTGGGATACAATCAGGCAACCTTCCCTGTGACACATAGTCTAAGACTTGCAGAAAGGGAAGGAATTCCAGGTGTTTGGTGACAACAAAGGACTTGCCAAGAAATGGCAAGTTACTTTCAGCCCCCAATCAAGTCAGATGTGATGATTCCTCTTGGGCACACGTTAGTGCTTAGCTCTATGCCTCTGTGGAACACATTTGTACCACCTGTGTCCCTTGCCATAGACAGCCAAGTTCTATACCCATGCACCTTCGCATTGGCTGAGAATAACTGCCCACACCAAGCTCTGAAACAGACACCCATTTCCATAAAAGCCAAGATTTCTAAGGATTTCAAACTCCAGGAAGACAACTTACAGCTTCCCATGAGCAAGGGAGCCAGAGCTATTAGGTCATAGCATGGTACACCATTGTGAGAGAAAATAGACCACGGAGCCCATGAATTGGCTATGACATAACCAGTGCTACCTGAGTGTTTACTGTCTCTGTGGTGGGACTCATGGATTGCAGAATCCTGAGTTGACATCAACACTGTCACCCGCTGTGACAGTCCGTGTGACATCTGTCTTCCACGCTGCAGAAAATGCAGGTGTAGTCCATATGCACACATAGTAGAGCAGAGGAGGCTGAAGGCTGCTGGTAACGATGATGGCACACAGTAGTGCTGCTCTGCGGACCTGCAAGGATTAAGGAGAAAAGGCATATGTTGTCTGGTGATGCTAACCAGGATCTGTCTGCCTGTTCACCCATGTATCCAGGGAGGTGGCTGGCAGGAGCAGGATGTGGCCTGCAGCAGAAACGGTGCTGGGATTCTTCAGGGTGGCATCCTTATTACAGCAACTCTGAGGTTTCATGGACAATTACAAAGGCTCAGACAACAAGATGTGGCTGTTTGGGGGTTAAAGGAATCACTGCATCTGGTCCCAATTTCCTCTGCAGCACAAGCATGTTTAGGAGAAAGAGAGCTATGCTGGGGACAGAGGGATCTAGCATGTGAAGACAGATCAAGAGGTGTAGTCCCCAGCTCCCAGACAGCGCCTCTGTGGCACTGCACTCCTATGATCCACTATGAGCCTTTGGTTGATCTAAGAGATGACCCAGAGTCATGCCATAGGCTGATCCTTTTGCACAAAGCTAGGGTGTAGGGTAAGCCTTATTTGAATCCTTTTGCATCTCCAAATCTGTTCTGGATGGTTGATGGTAGCACCACAGTAACACACAGGCTGATGCTGGAGAAGCGTGGGACACACTTCAGCTGAGGCCAGTAGAGGGGCTTTGATGGCACTTTAGTATTGCAGGTTAAGTCTCACATGGATGTCAGATTGAATCCCAGCTGCTGCAATACGTAGATCCCTTCCAATGTGACTGGGAATGCAGTGGAAGAGGATCCAAGAACTTGGGGTCCTGCATCCACATACAAGTCAAGAAGAAGCACCTGGTTCCTGGATTCAAACCAATCTAGCTCTGGCTGCTGCAGCTGATCGGACAGTGAAACAGTGGATGGAAGATCTCTCTCTCTCTCTCTAACACACACACACACACACACACACACACACACACACACTTCTCAAATAAATCAACAAACCCTTAAAATGGGAGGGACAAGTGCCCCTCAGTGGGTGGAAAAGAAGGGTGAGGACCCAGTGCTGGCACAGGGTTCATGGCCCAGGAGAAATCGAGCATCTTAGGAATAGGAGTCACTTGAAGAAATTACTGGAACACAGTTCTAGGGCAGTATACAGAATAATCCTTCACATGGGTTCAGGGGACATGCACAAACCATGGGACCAGGGGGACAAGGGCAGATGGCTCTAGATACAACATGAGCAAAGTGCAGCTTCCCCCAAGCCAAAAAAAAAAAAAAAAAAATCCTAGCAACCTTGATCCCTTTCACTGGGCACCAGAACTTGACCTAGCCCTTTGTGGGGTAGGCATGAAAAGGGTTAGATAGCTTTATAAGGACCACGAGGGGCCAGTATTCCAAGCCCCAATAGAAGATCAGACACACACACAAGCAGGGAAGCAGGCTGGAAGGTCACCAGGCATTGGGAAAAACCCTCAGCCTCACTGTTGGAATCAGGATGAGTCAGAACTCAGATTTCAAGCCGACAGTGTGGGAATGTCCTGGGGAGAACGTTGAGCCGCAGAGCCACAGAGCAGGGCCTGGCAAGTTTATGGTCCCTTGGAATGAAATGCCTCCTTGGTGGACTCTACTTTCTGCAGTCTTCTTGACTGAGTTGGAAGTCACAGTTAAAACCCCATCAGGCTGCCTCTGGACTTGGACTCCAGGCGACAACAGAAATTTGTTTACCTGGGAACTCATTTTCCACAGCCCCGGGTAGAAAAATTAGCCCATCCATTTGCTGCATGCAAACCAGAATCTCCCTGTGGTGTGCAGCTTTCACTAAACTCTTGCTATTTCTGCTCTTTATAACAAAATCTAATAATGGGTGGGGGCTTTAGAGGCAGCTTGAGGGGAAATACGGGGAGAGGAGAACTCTTGAAGAAAGTTGCAGACGTCTGACTCTAGGTGCAAAGCCAAGGGGCAGGTTCCAGGAGCCAGTCGTAAGGGAGTGCTGGGGTGCAAAGAGTGTTTCAGGGTCAGCTGTGGGATATCGTTACCACCTGGAGACAGTCACCTACTCAAGACTGGTCAGTTATTTTTTGTTCTACAGGCATCTTGAGATGCCCACATGCTCCTGCACAGTCTCACTCTGGGATAGTCTTGGAAGTGCCACGTGGAGTCCTGGGAGTGCCAGAATGGAGCATGCCACATGGGACTGACTTCTTAGCTGGCTGACCGGGCACAGCAGAAATAAGAGGGGATGAGAAGACATGTTTGTCCAGGGTGTAGGAGTCCCAAGCTGTCCTTTCTGGCTGAGCCAAAGGGAAAGGAAGGATGGAGAAAAGGTCAAAACGATGAAGATGCCAATTGGATTATGAGGAAAGAGGAGGTTTAGAGAAGCCAAGGGTAGATCTCAACCATGTTGTAGCAAGTGAGATCTCTTGCTTCTGGAAAGCTCATGCTTGATGGACATAAATGAAGAAAAAAGACCATGTCCTTCTGTTTCCATGGCTCCTCTGCCCTCCGCCCCAAAGGGAGCCCCATGCTGCTCACTGTTGTGTTATCTTCAGATAGCTTGTGCTGGGGAAGAGCAAACCTGCAATTACCCTGCCCGAGGAAAATGATGGCTGTCGCTTAGGAGAAAACCTGACCGCCTGCCTTCCACCAGGTCTCCGAATCATGCCAGAGCATCTGTCTGCAATTGCTTTGAGCAGATCTTTGTGTCAGCCAGCAGAGAGTAGCAGGGAAATGACAAGGCTGCTGGTGGCCAGATGAGGCAGAGGGCGGGGTACAAGGTTGGTTTCCAGGATGCTGGGCCTACCGGTTCTAGGCTCTTCCCATGTAACAGAGAGATCTTGGGTACAAGGCGTGCTTCTTACCACCACCAAGGAGAGCTCCTAGCCAAAATCTGTCTGTGTTTCTAAGGTGGAGAGCAGAAGTTCCTGGGAAAACCTTACAATAAATGTCCAAGAAATCATGTCATGGCTTTACATGGAATCAGGGAAATGGTCATCAGAGGATACACAGGTCAGAGAAATCAACTTAAGCAGGCTTGTTTAAGTGGGGGAGTGTATGGGTTACTGACATTCAAAGACATCCAGAGATTGGGTCTAAGGCAACATCAGATGGAAGCAGAAGCTCAACCACATGAGTGAGGTCTTGCTTCTTCTATCTACAGATTTAACTTCATCTCAAAAGCCCGCAGGATAACATTTTTTTTTCTTTCCATCCATGTCCTAATTGGATGAGCCAAGCCCATCTCTCATCATTAAAACAGTATCCCAAGTGTCAGCCAGAGTGGTCCTTGCCTGGAACTGAGGACAGTTTTGTGTTTCACAGAACTGTAATGGTCTCTGTGGAAATTACAGCCCCTTGGGAAAGGACACAGATCAGCCAGACAACACAGAGTGTCCATGCATGGTAGCACATACTCCACTCCACTGGAAGCCTCCATTTGGGTAGATGATGGAAAATCAGCTGCTGTCTTACATGCTGGGGAGGGCACAGGCATTCAGGAGCAAGTGGGCCCGAAGGAACCCCAACAAGCATTTTATCCTCTTTCAAAACCTGTTCAGGACTCTCCAGGATAAAACCAGGCCACCAGGGACTGGGAAGGTGTGGCCTTATGGAAACCTCTGCACCCAGCTGTTGCCTCTTAAGGGCTTTGTCCTTACAAGTAACCAAAATTTCTCTTGGTAGCCCCCACTTGTGGGGTTGGAATCATCACACCCCTCTGTTGAGTATTCTCTTGACCTCCATAGGCTCTCATCCCACTTTTGGTAGAAGAAAGTGTCAGGAATGGAGGGTGCTCTCAACTGAAGAACTTTCTGCTGGCATTTGCCGCCCCTGAGGAAGGCATCCTGTCCATGTTGAGTGTAGAGTATCCTAAGCCTCTCCCTTCAGATACCAGCACTATCCAATTGCAGGCATGGAGAGCCTGACTAATGCAAGCTAAAATGTGGGGGTTCTACATTGGCTTTTGTGTCATGACAGCTAACACGGGCATGGTAGGACAGAAATATTCAGAGCTGTAATTTTGCCTTAGACAAAATAGTGAGGTGTGAGTCTGAACTGTGGAGACCAGAGAACTGGAGGGGAGGAATTGTGATAGACATGCCATCTGCCAGGTGAACAGTTGTCCGCTTGGCCTTTGCAGGTTCCGGGAGAAAGATGCTCCTGCTTCAACAGACAATTCTGTGATGCTGATTTCGCCTTTGATACTTTGGCCTTTGCAAAGAATTGTGTTTTCTGGGTCTGCTGCAAGCCTTCAGAAAGAAAACAGGGATTTGCTTGTGTTGAAAGGTGAGCATACTGTCTGTCTTGTCTCTCAATCAGACAAATAAAACTTTGACTGAGAAGTAATTACAGCAGGGGCAACTACAAATACCTAAGGAGAAAATGAAGACCGACATCCTAACATAGCAACAAACAGTGGCACACTGAGACATAAAGAAGAACACTTCTGCCAGAGATATGTGGAACAATTAAGGAGAAACCAGGGAAACAAGGAAAGTCAATTTCCCCTGAATGCTGTTGGCCAATTAGAGATGTTTTGTGCCCAAATTAGCTTCAATGTTACTATTCTCAGAGGCTGAGGTCAGTCACTTTTGGTGATAAGGGCCTATCTTCTAAAATAAAAAGACAAAAATTCAGATGTTAAAGATTCAGATTAGAGTCACTGAACAACAGAAAAAGAAGTAACTTTGGGACCCGGCATGGTGGCCTAAAGTTCTCACCTGGAACGCGCCTGGATCCCATGTGGGCACCGGTTCGAATCCTGGCAGCTCCACTTCCCATCCAGCTCCCTGCCTATGGCCTGGGAAAGCAGTTGAGGATGGCCCAAAGCCTTGGCACCCTGCACCCATGTGGGAGACCTGGATGAAGTTCCTGGGCTCCTGGCTTCGGATTGGTGCAGCATCAGCTGTTGTGATCACTTGGCGAGTGAATCATCGGACAGAAGATCCTCCTCTCTGTCTCTCCTCCTCTCTGTATATCTGACTTTGCAATAAAAAATTAAATAAATCTTAAAAAAATGTATCCTGAACCTGGGTGTATTCTGGGAGTCTGCCCTGCCTGCAGGTCGAACTGCATGCAGTGGGCATGCAACAAGAAGTGGTGTGGAGCTCACCTCCAGGAAGCACCAAGGATCCATGTGTCAGGTGCCTGGGGTGGGTGACAGAGAAGGACACAGGGCTGGATGCCAATGGCCTGTGCTCCGGAGGGGAGTCACGACAATATCAAAAGTTGCTCAGGATGCAATAGGAGAGTGTTGTGGGGGCAACTGGATTTCCCAGGGGGTGACAGGAAAGGTCTGCCCAAGGAAGTACAGGTTGGATTGGGAACCACGCAATGGAGAAGACAGTGAGACATTCAGTCAACGTGGATCACAATGCAAGATGATTTTCAAGGTGGGACCTTGAAAATCAGGGTTGGTTTGTGTACAGCGCTCCAACCCTGTCTTTCAATATGTATCTCATCACACTCACTGTCCAAAACAAATAAATAATAAATAAACACAAAAACCTATACAAGTTTCCTCCAATGTTTAAAAATATTGAGACATGGGCAGGTGATTTCAAAACTTCACTAATCAGCAAAATGGCCCCTGTTCATTGCTTCATAATTTATTTAAGAAGCTAGAAAAGGGTCAATATCAACACTAGACGTATGTGACAATAAGGAAAGAAAAAGAAAACCATAGATTCTCTCACTTAGGGACATAAATTAGGTATAATTTAATTTATTTATTTATATTTGACATGCAGAGAAATTTGCATACAAATGTATTCCTACATACACACACACGGAGATTTTTTTTAATTATTACTTTCCTTGATACAGTTCTGTAGGTATAGTGATTCCTCTCCCTCCATTTTCCCCTCCTGCCATTTTTCTACTTAATACAGTAGTACAGTGCTTTACTAACTGTTATAAGTTTTTACATTCTGCTGTTAAGCGTATCATGGCATTATAGGTAAAAGCAAATTTAGAAGTCCAGTGTCACACTGTTGAGGTGTATTTAACTGTTTCGTTGGGGAGTCCTCCTTCTGTTCTGGAGTAGAAATGTGTTCCTATCTAATCACTGGGTCACTGCCAGATGGTTGCTGTGTCCAGGGCTGGTTCAGGTCAAGGCCAGGAACCTAGAACTCCATCTAAGTATCCCATGTGGATGTTAGGAGTACAAATATGTCGGTCATCATCTTTCACTACTACCCCAGACGAACTAACAGGGAACTGGATTGGAAGTCAGAACTGAAACTGGCTCTCTGTTCTAAGTTGCTGGGATTACAAGTTGTAGTTTAACTCACTATGCCACACTGCTAGCCCTGAATTTTTAAGTGGTAATTGCTAACATCTAATTCAATATTATAATAAAAATGCTTTCATATCCAAGGAAAAGTTTTTTAAGAAATCAAAAATGATTGGACATCAACAGAAAAATGCAAAAGCAAAAACATTTCTTTAAATAATATGAAGCATTTGACAAAAGCAAAAATTTCTTGCATTAGGAGAACTGGACTGGGAAGATAATTTTTAAACTAGTAAAATATATTTGACTCATTCATCACCACCAAATATCATCATAAATTATTGAACGTGTGTCTGTAAAGGCTTAAGAATGACATCTGTCAGAATTATTATTTGAAGTTTTTTAGGGAAATACAGTCACCACAATTATGTGAGAAAAAATATAGAGGCATAAACATTGGGAGAGTGTGAAGCATTGGGGGGAGGATCTACTGTGGCCGGTGTCTGCAGCATTGCTGGGGAGTGACGGTGCAGGGGAAATCTGCCTTTACTTTGAAGGGAGTAACGGCTTTGTGCGTGTGTGCTCTTGGCTCACTCTGCTGTACATCAGTGGCCCAAACCCTTTTCATCTCAATGTTGTCATTTACAAAGGACAATAATCTCAGTGCCTAGCACCTACAGCTGATGCAAAGTGCGCTACAGTTTCAAGAGGAAGAAAATCACCTCCTAGATGGTGCATGTTACTTTTCACCACCCGTTTAGTATGGGCTGCTAGTTCTACAGCTTTTGGTGTAACTACCAGAGATTCAAAAGATAATAGAAGTCAACTCTGCAATTCTGCAAGGCAACACAAATATAGTGTAGCATGCAAGAGACCCTGTGGAATTCTATGGAGTGGAGGAAGAGTGTGCATAGGAATTCTGTGGAGAAGTTTTCTGCCTAGAATGACTGTGCTTTGTGGGGTGGCGAGTGATCAGTCACTACCATTATCTTTCACCCAATTTGAAACAAATGCAGTTATTACATAGAAATATTGAATAGAAGCAACTTTTCGAAATCCAGAATATCAGCAAGGAAATGAAACCAACGCATTACTGATAATAATCAATGAAGATTTTAGCAAATGGGAACATAGAACTCGGAGATTTCGTGTCTTCTGTAAGTTAACTGATGAATGTAATACAATCCAAATTAGCTTCCTTTTTTTGTTGTTGTTTTTGAAATTGAATGGAAAGTAGTTTTGGAAGTTAACATTGTGGTATGTGGGGCAAATAGCCCTCCGCAGCGCCAGCATCCCATGCCAGATTGCCAATTTGAGTCCCAGCTACTGTGCTTGCCATCTAGATCCCCTTGTGCTTGGGAATCCAGACAAGGATGGCCTAATTTCTTGGGTCCCTGCCACCTGCATGGGAGACCCTGTGCAGTTTTAGGATCACTGCTTTGGCTAGTCCCATCTGTGTTGCTGCTGCCATTTGAGGCAAACCAAGAGATAGAAGACTTTCTCTCCTCTCTCTCTCTCTTTCCTTCTCTCTGTCCTCTGTCACTCCGCCTTTCAAATTAAAAAAATCTGCTAAAAGCATTTTGTGCTGTTCATCTAGAAACACAAATGTGACAAAAGTAAAAGTAAATTGAAAAACTATTCAAAGAAGTTGTGCACTACCAGGTAATAAAATAAATTACGAAGTCACATTTTAAAATAGAATGCCACAAAATAGGTCAATGGAAGAGGATAAGATCATTAAAAGACTAAATCTATAAGGTTGTTTATTATGTGACATGGATAGTGTTATTTATAAAATAGTTAAATGGTTCTTGGGACACAGTTTAAATATTAGGAAACACAATTAGTTCATTATCTTTTGAGGCTCAGAATGTTCTTTCCAAACATAACACCAAAGTCAGAACAATAGCATAAATTTGCATGAAAATTAAGTCTTCTCTGTGCTAATATTATTATATAAAATCAGGATCAGTGTCTACTTCCTGCAAGATAGGACCTTGGGTGATTCTTTTTCTTCGTTTTCCAGTGTTTTGAAACCCCTTCATTGAGAAAGTTTTGATGAGGGGACATAAGGGCCAAAGAGAAGAGCTGTGGAGTGGGGTGGAGTGGGTGGGGAACTAGCCCACCTTGGTTGTAGGTGTCATGGTAGGTAAGCTAGTACTTTCCCTCGGCCTCTGAGGACCCATATTCACAGATGAGGAGGCACTGATCTAACTTCATGTAGTGCCAAGGCCAACTGAACATCTGGTTGCTGGGATTTGAGTGTGTCCCAGGTGGGGCTAAGATGCAACAGAGCCTAGTGAGTTGGAGGGCAGCCGAACAGTCTGGCCAGGCAGGGTCCAGAGGGAGGGGAGCTTGTACAATACTGACACTTATCCCAACCAGATAAACCCAGGATTGTCATGGTACAACTCTAACATATACCTGACTTCAGTTTGCAAATATTGGCTAAGGATTTTTAAATGTGTTCATGAGGAATACTAATATCTAGGGATTTTTTTTTGTTTTGTTTTTCCTTGTACGATTTTATTTTTTAAGCCTCAGTATAAGTCTGACCTCACAATAATGAATCGGTTTGTTCTTCTCGTCCCTGTAATTGCTATAGCATTAACATTCTTTTCAAATGTTTGATAGAATTGATTAGATTAGCCCTCTGGGTTCGGAGTTTCTGATGTAGGAAGGCATTTGCCTTGCTGAGTTCAATATCTTTCGTACATATTTAGTAGGAGAATTGTTCAGATTTTCCATCTCCACCTTCTTCAATTCCAGTCATGTAATCATGTTGTGATGATATTCCCTTATCGTCCACTCCACCAGTGGGAGGTTTGTTATGACCACCCCTCTTTCATTTGTTGTTTTCTTGTTTTCTTGAACTATGAAGCTAGAGCTTAATTGGGTCCACTAGCTTTTTAAAGAAAGATTTTGATTTAATAATTTTTCTTTTCTTCATTGAGTTTTGATTTCTCTTGCATGTATATTAATTTTCATTTTTTGCTTACATTGATGTTAATTTTTCCTTTTTAGTTTTAAAACAGGTAACATGAGATCTACCTTAAAAAATTAAGTATATAATATAATACCATTACCGATGAGCACACTGCTCAATGACAGGTCTCTAGAATTTATTCTTTTCATAAATATTTATTATTTCCACAAATATTTAAGATGGCAGCTCAGATCAAACTATTGGGAACATTGTTCTTTCTAAATTACACTTTTAAAAAGTTATTTTATAGCAGGATTATAGCTGCATCGTATACATTTTGATATTTTAAAACTTTTTATATAATTAGAAAATTCTGAGGGTTTTTTTTGTAACTTTTTGGCTGAAAAGTCCAACTTTTCTAAATTGCCTCTAATTTTTTTTTTCAGGTGTTTTCCTCTGTCTAATCTCTAATTCTATGGAATACAGAGAACCTCCTATGCTCATTCATCTTTATGCGTTTTACCACAACTCTTTTATGGGCCAAAATATGATCTACTTCAGAGGTTATTCTCTGAGTACTTGCATGACATGTACCTTCTGCAGTTCTGGGGGCAGATCTATAGCTATCAGTCAACCCCAGTTGATCGACTCTTGTCCACATCTTCCGTGCCATTGCTGATATTCTGCCCATTTGTTCTGTCATGTCCTGTGTAGGAATATTGGAATATCCAACTATAATCTGGATCTGCCTGCTTCTTTCAGTTCTTTTAGTGTTGCTTTATGTATTTTAGAAGTTTTTTTTACTGTGTACATACTTATTTGTGATTTATCTTATCCCTCTTTATCTCTGTTAATCTTTCTTATTAGGAAGCTTATTTTGCCCAATAATAGACATAGGCAGTCTCTCAGCTTCATTTTGGCATCTCTAATTACATTTTCTTTTTTTGTAAATGTTGGTCATTTGTGTCTTTTCTTGGTCAATAAAACTGGCAAGTTTTAAATTCTATTGGTTTCATGTCAGTTTTATTTCCCATCTCTGTGTTGTATTTTTTGCTGTTCCACTTCATTTTTCATTATTTCTCTCTGATTTTTGTCTTAACTTACTCCACTACTCTAGAAGCCTAGATTACTCTGTTGTTTAGGGGCACGCACGTAGCATAGTAGGTAAGGTGTTGTTGGAGATGCCAAATCTCACATGGGAATGCCTGAGTTTTAAGTCCTAGGTTTTCCCTTATTCTAGCTTCCTGCTATTGTACATTCCAGGATGCAGCAGGGAAAGGATTCAAGCACCTGAATCACTGTCACCAGGAGGCGATCTGGGTTACGTTCCTGGCTCTGGTCTTGAATCTGACCGTATTTCAACTGTTGAGAGCATCTGAGTCAGGCAAAATGCCACTGTTTCACCCTAAAAATACTATACCTTGTCATCAGTAAATCTCATCAGACTTACAAAAAAAATCTATCATTTAATAATCTGACTTGAAGACAGTGAAGGATTATTTACTGTTCAAGAATGAGGAGAAATTTGACGTAACTCTAATGGAAATTATTATAGATATCAACAAGCAAATTGTAAAATCCAAATGGAATATAATTGTTCATGGACAGCCATGAAATTTTGCAAAAAAAAATGATCAAGAGTATTCATTTTCATCATTTGCTCTTAAATGTGTGAATTCTCTTACACAAGTTGGGTGGGAGTGGTGACAAGCAGGTGAAGCCACTGCTGGGAACAGCTGCATTCCATGTCCTCTCCTCAGTTGAACTCCTGGTTACAGCAGAGTTTCAACCCAGCTTCCTGCTAATGATGTTGGAGGCAGCAGATGACGGCCCAGTCTCATGGGTTCCTGAGATTCATGTGGGTTATTTGGTTGAAAATCATGGTTCCTAACTTAGGCCTGCTCCAGTTGGTATTTGTGGAGAGAAGGACACACCGTCACCTCTCTGCCTTTTATATACGTAAATACATTTTTTTTTTCGAAGGCGTGAAATGCTGTTTGAGAATCTGTGAGTCTTCACCTGTGGTTTGGTGTCTTTTTCAGAAGCATGTGCTCATCAAAAGATGACGTCTGCATCAACCACAAAGAGGATGCCCACAGGGTAGAGTGCGGCTGATGCTTGACTTCTAGGACCTGTGTACAAAGCCTCTGACTCACCCTCACTCAGCCCAGCTCTCTGCACCCATTACCATCACCCTCACAGCCATCCTGTTCCTCTGGATACCTCACCCTCGGCAAAGTCCTCCTTTGTCCCACTCCAGGAACCCCATGTCTGGCTCTCAAAGCACAGTGTTCTGCTTTTTCTGAACTCTGATTATTGTTTGCCACTTAGTCCGTACTCCTAAGAACTTAGCATAAATGCCAAGCACAGTAGGCTCTGATGTTTGTGTGTGAATAAATTGCACATAATAGCTACTCAAAAAATATACATATATACAGATGAAATAGTGTGATTTCAGAAATGAACACTTATGTATACTGAGGTTATAATGAGACAGACTGATGCTTGAAATTTATGAAAATTTAAAGAAGTGTTCAGGAAATGTGAAGAACTGGTCCTCCCTCTTGCCAGATATTTAAGTTGAAAGATTATCAAAATAAGTTTAGTATGTATTAAATACCTGAACAAACACATAAGCAAAATTGTAAGGTAAAATTTATGTTATAATTATTGTAAAAATTGAGAAGATATATAAATTCTAAATTATATATTTTTAATATAGAAAGCTGGCATAGAAGCTGGTATAGAGACTGGTACAGTGGCATAGCAGGCTAATCCTGAGCCTGCAACACCAGCATCTTTAAGAGCACTGCTTTATGTCCTGGCTGCTGTACTTTTGATCCAGCTCCCTGCTTATGACTTGAGAAAGCAGCAGAGAATGGTCCCTGCATTTACTTGGGAGACCCAGAATAAGTTCCTGGTTCCTGGCTCCTTCAAGCTCCAGCCACTGCCATGTTTGGAGGATGAGCCAGTGGGATGCAAGATCTTTCTCTTCATCTCTCCTTTTCTCTGTAAGTCTGCCTATTAAGTAAGTGTTTTAGATGTTTTAAAAATGTGTATTAAGCCATAAAGTATCCTAAGTCAAAGGCAACACTGAAAGAAAATATACGGAAGAAACATGAAGACAACTCTCAAAAAATAGATGAGAAAATATATAGCTAAATGAGAAAATTCATGTCATGTAACAGAAAAAACTCAGGAGACATGTTTAGTTGACTAAAGGGGGTTTAGTTGACTAAAAGGCAGGGAACAAAGACAGCTTTGCCACAATTTATTCTAGAGAAGTATTGTAGATCATCTCAAGACCCGTATTTCCAAATGTATTTATGGAAACCTTGCTTACAAGTAGTGGAAAACACCTGGACAGATGAAGAATGCACATTTCATGAAAACAATTAAGTTCCACCATAGAATATGATGCTACATTTTTGAATGTCAATTCAAATTTCACATTGTTTCTAGCTAGTGTATTAGACAAGCATGACTTGCAACATAATCAAAAGGCAACTTGATTTTTTGTGGCCCACCCTCCATTTCAACTTTGCTCAGTGTGATGACAGCAAGCCCCCAGACTTTCTGTGTGTTCTTGGGTGGAGATGTGTCAAGGACACAGGCGAAATGGGACTTGCTCTGGAATCATAACTGTTTAAGAAAAAAAATGATAAAACTCTGTGAATCTTTATACCCCCTTCTCTCGCTAGATGTTTTAATAGCCTTCTGCAAATGACAATAGAAATATCAGCAGTTGTTGAACACTTTCTTTTATTCTTCATGCAACACCCTAAGCACCTGATTTATTTACCATGATCAATGATTTGCCCCCTTACTTGTGTTTTTTTTTTTTTAATTTTGGTTGTCAGTGGTCAACCATGGTGTAAAAATACGAAGTGGAAAATTCCGGAAATAAAACAATTTCCAAATTTTAAATTATGCATTTCTGAATGACGAGATAAAAATCTCATGTCCCACACTGTATACACCCTCTAATCCCTGAACTTGAGTTTTTTAGCACCTGTCTAATTTATCAGATTACAGTATTCAAACACTAACCCAATGCATCACAGTGCCTATGCCACACCTGCCCTTGCTGTGCTGCAGGTGGACATAGTGTCATATCCCATCATCACTAGGAGGGCGAGCACAGTATTATGAGATAGAGATCACACTCCCAGAACTTTTGTCACAGAGTATTGGTATCATTCTTCTGTTTGACTGTCAATCTCTTATTGTGTCTAATGTCTAAATTAAACATCACCATAGATATGCATAAAACAATCATGATTTAGAGTTTAGTGGTAACTGTAGCCTTAGGTATCCACCGTGGGTCTTGGGCCATATCTCCCGTACATGGGGCAATGAGAGGATCCTGAGATGGATCGTGCTGGTTTCTCAGGTGGCATTAGAGTCATGACTCACTTCGACAATCTGATGCATTTAGGCAATATTCAGAAATGTTCCTCACCTTCTTTTCCTTCCCATTAAACCTGAATCACAACTCGATTTTCCCAGATTAGCTGTTTCCTGCCCTACAAGGCTCCAAATGCCACCTAAGACGAATATCTTCTTCCTCTGGCATTGTTTGATGTAATCGATAGACCTGATTCTTGCACCTGGTGCATTGCATTTGTTCTGTGTGTGACTTCTCTCCCCACTGAACTGTAAGCACATGCAGAGCAGGGACTGTGTATCTGACTCATATACCATAGTCCAAAAGCAGGAGAACAGTGGGTCCTCAGTAAATAGAATCTTCACACATGCTCTATTTTCTCTACCCCTTGGCTTAAGGAAGAGCTCAGGAAATCAGGCTTCTTGGATATAAGCATGAAGTGAGATTGAACTTTTTTAACACCCCATACTCAGGAAACGGAACACTTTATATTAGCATACACATTTAATAAATGACAAATAACATCAAACACAACGTATTACATGTGCAATGTAGCATGTGCGAAGCTGAAAATGATTTTCCTGAGTGTCGGGCTCTAATCAAGTTCTCTAATGTTGCATTAACATGGGTCCTTTAGCTTAATAGATCCTCTCGATACTTTTAGACATTTAAGAAATGGAATAGATTCAGCCATATCCTAGCTTAGAATGAATACAAGTAATTTCTTCTTGTTATCCAAGGATATCTTCCAAAGCATACTCCAGGATGCATGCTGAGAGAGGGAGAGAGAGAGAGAGAGGGAGAGAGAGAGAGAGAGGGAGAGAGAAAGAGAGAGAGAGCGAGCGAGCCTTTGAGGGAAAACAAGACCTGCTTTTCCCATCCAATGTCCATGTCCCAATTTCTAAGTAGAGTGCTTTTCCTAATTCGTCTCTGAAAAATAGACCTGCCAAGTCCTTGGCATTTTGTTTGAGTATTTCTTTCTTTGCTAATGTTGGCAAAAAATTAATGCACGTGGGAAGTGCAGGGAGAGTCTCGTGTGGACAACGCATTTAGTTCAAAGCAAACGGAAAAAATGAGGCATTTACTGGGTTCCTCTGACCAGCCTCAGGCTGTCTGAGATTAGTTTTAGATTCATAGACTGTGGTCAGGCATTGACCACGAGGTTCTGGCCTCTACACATCCAGGAAAATGTCCTTTCCCTCAGGCAGGGCTTTTGTACTATCGAAGCTATCCCAAAAGCATAAGATGAAGAAAATAACTTTCGACAGATGCAACCCACTGCAGTTTTTGCTCCTTGTAGGAGACAGCAAAGCTGTTGAAGATGCCTCTCAGCAGTTCCTGCAACCCTCAGTCTTGTAGGACTGGACGGGAGAGATTAGACCTGGAAAATTGAAAACTACGTTCCACATCCAAAGTGGGAGTCGGAAGATTTGTCCCCATCCCCAGCTACCTCCAATGCAAGTTATGGAGCCGCCCATCCCTACTTTTACAGGAACCCAGCACTGTTCACTCAGTGGCTCTTCCCTTTGTCTGTGGTACTTACTAGTATTTCCTCCACAGAGGCCTTCCTTTCAACTTTCAAGTTCCTTTTTCACTTAGTCTTAGCCAATCGGCAGAGAAGTGTTGGAGTTCCTGTTTTCAAACAAATTGAACAAAGCACACAAACACACCGCCTAGGTTCCCCATCCCTTTCAGCTACTACCCTATGGCTCCTCTCCATTGAGAGAATCCACCTGCTTGTGTAAAGAATGACCTACACTAGCACTCTATTTTGGGTCACTGGCTTCAACGGGCTTCTCTCTCCCAATAATTTCACTCATTTATCCATGGCCTCCAAGGTCCTTCATGTCCCCTATTTGAGATTCTTTACTCCCTTCAACTTGTCCAATCTAGGCACTGGTGACCACTATCTATCTTGCTTTATCATTGCAGTCATTTCTTCCCTTGGATTCTGTGTTTCCCCATTGCTATAACAAAATGCCTGACATAGGCTACAAATGAAGGGGAAGGGTTTATTTTAGCTCACAGTTCTGTAGGGGTTACATCCTAAGATCGGGTGGGATGTAAGTCTCACTGTTTCATCTTGTGATTACGACAATTATGCTGTAGTGTGCCATTGTGGTACAGGGCACCACTTGGCTGGAGGCAGGGAGTATGCCTGTGTGAGTATATGTGCTCCTTTAAGCTACCAGGACACAATCATGGGATCCCTCAAAAGACCCAACTTGGTTCAATCACTTCCTAAATACCCCTCCTGCAAACACCTAAGTGAAATAATGTCTACCTTCTAAGAACCATTAATGTAGCATCTCAGGCCAACATTTTATGCACTGCCATTTGGAGACCTTCAACATCCAAGCTAATACTCAAACCACAGACATAGTACATCTTAGTTTTATGGTATCTCCTTCCAAGTATCTTCACTGGTACTGCCTCTTCTATTCCACCATCAAATGTGAGAGTTATCCATGGTGTGGCCTGTCCTTCTCATTTCTCCCTGAACAATCTCCTTTAGTGTTTCTGGTTACCGTATTTACTTCAATTTTTAAAATTTCTATTTGAGACAAAAAGAAGGAGGGGGAAAGAGAGAGAGAGTTAGAAAGTTCTCTCATACGTTGGGTCACTTTCTGAATGCTCACAATGACTGACAGCCTGAAGACAGAAGTGACAATTCAGTCCAAATTTCCCATGTGAATAGCAGCAACGTAACTACGTGGTCTATCACTGCTGCCTTCAGGGTTTGTGTTAGCAGAAAGCTGGAATCAGAAGCCAGGGGACAGACATTCTAATATCAGATATTGGCCTCCCAACCAGCATCTTAATGGCTGCAACATGTCTAAACTAAAATTGCTATTCTGCTCTTATGATTGCTTATTTTACTTGAAAAGCAAACATTGCATATATTGACTGTATGCACCATGAGATTTTGAAATCTGTATACATTGTGGAACTGTTAAATCTAGACAGTTAACATTTGGAGGACCCTTCAATTCTATTGTCTCAGCAATTTTTAAACATGCAACACATTATTGTTAACTATAGTTTCCGGGTGTAAATGAATAGCTTGAACTTATTCCTTCCAAAAATTATATGTTACAGCTTCCAAATTGTTCATCTGCCATGAATATGTTTCCACAGAGCAGTGGACCTATATCTCTTACTGGCTTGCAACAGTATAAAGACATCTCAAATTCAATGTGCCCACAACCAAGCTCATGGTCATTTCTGATTTCCCATCCGTATTGACGGGGTTCTCTGAAAATCCAACCAACCAACCCAGTCCCAGGTACCATGAATCTCAGCGGACATGTCTAGTGTCATCATTCTATGTGATACAACGTGCTTTCCTCCACTTTTGACCTCTTTGTCCACCTAATCAAGCAGGCAAGCATTTTGCACTTAAGGCCTCAGAAAGCAACAACAGCAGCAACCCAAGTAAGTATCAAGGAAAGATTAGAAGAAAGTTCTGGCTAAATTGGAAGGAGACCTCCCTAGAGAGCAGATTTGGAAAAACATACCAGTGAGGGGAAAATAACTTTATCTCAAACGGGAAAGAAACACAGAGATGGAAAAGAAGAGCAGAGATGAAGGTAAAGTAGTATGAGGAAGAGCTTCAGGTGCCAAGAGACAGGGAAAGGAGGGAGGCCAGACACTCCTTATAGGATCCTTAGGCATGGCTGCTGTGCAGGAAGCCCTAAAGCCTGTGCCTACGTGAGGGCCTACCTTGCTTCACCTGGGTGAGTAGCTACCTAGGCTGTCTCCCCAGGAGACTCCAGCAGTTGGCATCCACCCAGGCCTTCTTTCCACGGAGGTCAACACTGCCTGTTGACCCCAGATAGGAGGTACACTCTTTTGGCTGAGGTTTGAAATGTCACACTGACAGTGCTTAATAGGAAATTCTCTTCTGATAATCCAGGGAAACACCCAAATTTCTACAATGAATATGGGCTCTGGGGCTCCATGATGGGGATGCACTGGAGTAGCTAACACTGCAAATAGTCAGAGCAAAAGGTACTGCCACACCCTGGCTTCATACCATGCTGAACTCCCCCAAAGTCTCGATGCGGTTTGGGTGTTCTTTAATGCTCTGGCTCCTATGGTTCCCTGCCCTCAAAACCTGGCAAATTTTTCCTTGGCTTTTTTTTTAAAGGATGTATTTATTTTATTTGAAAGGTAGTTACAGGGAGAAGAAGCAGAGAGATTAAGACCTTCCATCTGTTGGTTCACTCCCCAAATGACTATAGTAGTGGTTCACTCCTCAAATGACTACAGATGACTTCTGAGCCAATCAGAAGCCAGAAGCTTTATATGGGTTTCACATGAGGACGCAGGAGAATAAAGCTTTGGATGATCCTCCACTGCTTCCCAAGCCACAAGCAGGGAGCTGGATGGGAAGTGCAACAACCAGGACATGAACAAACACCAGGGCACCCATTTAAGATGCCAGTGATTCCAGGCAGAGGAGTAACCACTTGAGCCATCAGGACAGCACTCCCTTGGCTATTTAGGCTCCAGTTATGGCTGTCTGATTTTTCTGTGTTTGTCATCCCACTTTCCCTCTTTGGACTATGTCGATTGCAGGGTCACTCTTCAGGGCATCCTCCCTTAGTGCTGTACGCGAAGTCAGATTTTTCTGCCACATGCAGAAAAATTCATTTCCTTTAAAATTGTAACGAGACACTATCAGATGACTAATCCAGAAAAGGGCAGACACGGGCCCAAACTGTAGCACAGCAGTGTAAAATGCCAGCATCCTCTATCAGAGTACGACTTCAAGTCCTTGGCAGACTCCCTAAGTAGGGAATCCAACTCCTACTTAGGTAGTAGATAATGGTCCAGCTACTCAGTACCCTGCCTTCCATGTGGAAGACTAGGGTGGAGCTGTGACTCCTGGCTTCAGAGGCTTAGTCTCTTGGGGAGGAACCAATGGATGAAAGATTTCTCTCTCTCTCTCTCTTTCTCTCTCTCTCTTTCTCTCTCTCTCTTTCTCTCTCTCTCTTTCTTTGTATGTGCACATAAGTGCTGATGTGTTTTAGAATGATAAGAAAAGGGCCCAGCACAATGAACTAATGGATAAAGTCCTCGCCTTGGACACACCAGGATCCCATATGGGCAACAGTTCTAATCCCAGCAGCTCTGCTTCCCATCTAGCTCCCTGCTTGTGGCCTGGGAAAGCAGTCAAGGATGACCCAATGCGTTCAGACCTTCACCCATGTGGGAGACCCGGAAAATGTTCTGGGCTCCTGGGCTTGAATCAGTGCATGGCTATTGTGGCCACTTGGAGAGTGAGTCAGTGGACAGAAGATCTCCCTCCCTGTCTCTCCTCCTCTCTGTATATCTAACTTTCCAATAAAAATGAAATAAACCTTATACAAACAAACAAAAAAGGATAATAAGAAAAATAGAAAATAAATACGCAAATGAGCATCTACCTAGTTAGGTTTGTATTCCATGAACATTTTTCTTTTGGTCACTGTGTTATATTTGGGTGTTAAATGCTTTCTTTCCCAAACCTCACCACCTTTGGTGCAGTCACCAATTTCTTTAAGAGTTCTTCTCCCTGTGGAATAGCAGAGTTTCATCCATTTGTATGGATTTAAGGAAAGAGCACATTAGTGAATACAGCAATCATTGCCAAAACGTGGAGTGACAGCAGGGTGCACAAGACTGTTAGCAGCCAGCTTGACTGTGCTTCAACCTGGTGTGGAGGAGGAGGCGAGTGAGTGTGGTCAGATCTTGACAACCCAGTGTCTGCGTATCCACGCTGCCCCCCTCCCCCGATCAGTGAATTCTGTCGTCCAGGGATATTAGAAATTCAGTCTTCAAACTTGCTTACAAGGTGTCTCCTTGCGGACTATCTTGCAGACTAACATGTTTTCTGCTGTGATGTTCTGTTCTGCTATGGGTGTGTGGGCTGTACTCTATAAGGTTTCATTGGCTGGCATTGTTTACACCTTGTCTGTGACAGGTACTGGAGACACTTCCCACCCTATGATTTTTCCAGCAGTGAAAATGATAGAGGGATTTCATGCAGGTGAAATCATTAGTAGTTCAGACCAAAACAAAATTGAATGCAATTTGTCAGACTTTTAGTCTGTGTATGTAAGTGTCCATTTCCGGGGTTCCATACACATATTTGATGGGAATTGTCCCTCTAAGCAATGAATTCACGTTGTCTCATTGCTCCAAGGCCGTGTGATGAACTGAGCTTTGCAACAGCTCATGCATTCTGGCTTCACACCAGAGCGATGTGGCTGTCAATTAAACAGAATAGTCTTCTTTTTAATTTTATTTTTCCCAATGTTGTTTTTATGCGAGAGGCAAAGAGACAAAGTATTTCTGATTGCTAGTGCCTTCTCAAATGCCTGTGATAGGACTGGGTTGTGGAGGAAGCTCGGAGCCAGCAACATGGTACAGGTCCAGGTCTCACAAGAGTGCAGGAACCCAGTACTTGAGTCATCATGCTTGTCTCTCAGGATCTGTGTTGCTGGGAGGCTGGAGGCAGGAGTCAGAGCTAGGGAATGAACCCAGGATTGCTGCTTCATGTTGTAAGCCATCTTAACCAGTCTCTTAATTACTACACTGAATGCTCACCCCAAGTTTTGTTTTATTTTTTTTAAAGATTTATTTATCTCTATTGGAAAATCAGATATGCAGAGAGAAGGAGAGACAGAGAGGAAGATCGTCTATCTATTGAATCACTCCGTAAGTGACCACAATGCCCAGAGGTGAGCCGATCTGAAGCCAGGAGCCAGGAGCTAGGAGCCTCTTCCAGGTCTCCCTCATGGGTGCAGGGTCCCAAGGCTTTGGGCCGTCCTCGACTACAAGCAGGGAGCTGGGTGGGAAGCAGTGGCACCAAGACATAAACCAGCATCCCAACGGGATTCTGATGTGTGCAAGGCGAGGACTTTATTCACTAAGCTACTACGCTGGGTCTTGTTTTTAATATTTTTATGATTTATTTATTTTATTTGAAAGGGAGAGAGAGAGAGAGAGAGAGATTCATTACACCAATTCATTCCCCAAGTGGCAGCAATGACCAAGACTGGAGCCTGGAACTCCATCCTGATCTCCCATGTAGGTGGCAAAGACCCAAGTTCTTACTCCTGCATCCTCTGCTGCCATCCCCCGTGCACTAGCAGGGAGCTCAACAGGAGAAAAGCAGCAGGAACTTGAGCTAATACTCTCGAATGGGTGCTGGCCTGGACACAGCATTCAGTGCTGATCTGAGAACTTTTCTCATGTGTGATGTGTGTTCCCCTCCTCTGTGACCCTGACGTCAGGCTTGACATACAGCGGAGGCAGGCAGAATCAAAGGAAGCCTTGGAACTTTGACTTGACCTAAATCTGGCAACATTTAACAAAAGGGGGAAAAACACCCCTAAAGCCCATTTAAAACTAAATGTTAGCTAGGCAACAGATACGTTTTTGGTATACGCATGTTCTGTGAAATATTAGGGACACAGTTTCATCACAGAGGTATTCACTGTGCGTCTGAAGTTGGAGTTTAGCTGTGTGTCCCCTGCTTGGGTCGGCAGCTCTTCTGGCCATGTGCAAGTGTGGAAGTAAATCCAAGGAGGGGATGTTTGCATCTCCCTCACATTCGCTGTGAGTCTACTTGGGTAAGGCTTCAACTTCGTTTCTTTCCCTTGGCATCTATGCAGCACACTTTCATTGGAGGACATGGAGAAGACATGGAGAATGGAAAACAGGTTTGCTTCCCTGTGCCTGTGGGTCCCTGAAATGGGGGAGAAAGCTGAGACCGTGTCCTGTCATGTGAATTCTGATGACTGCTGCGCCTACAGAATCCTCCAGAAGCTTGCCACCATTCTTCTGCTGTCCATACTCCTCCCCCGCTGCTGAGGCTCATCCCCCTCCAGGCAGGGCTATTCCTCTCTGCTTAATACTTTGGAACCGGAGTACTACTTTGGCTACTCTCTGACCTTGACAAGATTGGAACTCGCAAGCTAGCAACAGAGAACATGGGGATGCATCTTCAGAGTAGGGGTGCCTATCCAGTGAGAGAGGCATGAGTGGTAACTCACCACTGGTGCCCATTCTGTCCTCAGTGCTCAGGAGATCCCATGGGAAGCCGTGGCTGCCATGAGGTTGCTCTAAGTCTTACCTGGGGACTATTTCAGGAGATGGAAAAGGGCATGCACACAATGGCAGTCCTGCAATGCTGCATGGGGGGATATGTTCTGAGAAGTGGGTCATCAGTGGATTTCCTTATTGTCGGAACAAGACAGAGTATACATCCATGGGAAACTGCAGAATACTCAGTAGATAAAGCTTCCTATGGGCCAGAGGAGGAAGAAAGTGAAGAATTGTGAAGTACAAACCTAGATGCCACAACCCGCTGCATATTCTGACTATATAAATGCTTTAGTGTTGCCTAGGGCCATGACAAGCCAAACCAAAGAGGAAATCAAACATGACAGAAAGTGGTGCAGTTGAGAGACATTGTATAGGTGTGAGATTATGAGACTGCTGCTAGTAGCACAGCACCCTGTTTTATCCTAATTTTTAAATTCTCTGTAGAAGCGATGCCCTCTAAAATAATGGTAAATGCTCCGGAAATATAAGTCGGTAACATGGCTGTCTGCTATCATTTTCTGGAATTATGTATTGCACATATGTGAGGGCTATGGCTGCACATGACTGACACCTAGCAGGGCTGTTCACTCCAGCGTCACCATGCACATTTAAGGTTTACATCTGCAGTACAACTTTGGCATGGTTGTGGTGTCACTAGGTGACAGATACTTTCAGGCTTATGGAATCAACATCCTGTGGATGGCCTGGTGTGGCTCGAAACAGTATGGAGTGCAGGGCTGTGTCTACAAGCCGACTTCAAAAACTTCACGGAAAAATATTCCAAAATAGGTTAATAGCTAAATTTTTGAAATCAATGCACAGTTTTTGCATATTATGCTGATGATAATAATATATAGCTAGGTATGTGAGAAAAATCTCCAGCTATGTTTATAGCCAACCCGATTACTGTGTAGAACTCAGATCTTTCAAGAAACCGCTCTCACAGTGAACAAACCCAGGAGAAAGCAGTCAAGGTGATAAAGCAAGCCGTGGAAGCCAGAGAGCGATTCAACCGGAAGACCGGCCAAGAGCAACCCCAGGGACAGAGCTCAGGACAGAAGATATATGAGGTGGAAAAGTGTGGGGATTTGGGGTTCTATTTCCTGTGGGTCAAAAGGAGGAAAACAGAGGGAAAAATGTACCGCTATGGGCGAAAATGGAAGCCAAATGTGTTCACACCAACCTAAACGTAGCTTGTGTGCTTCCCACAGAGCACAAGGCTGCCCAACCAGCGGTGCTAATGAGTTATAGTGTCTAAAAGATGGTCCAAAAGATAGGACATGGAGCCCGACTCCCAGCTCACTTCTACCCAACATCTCAGCAGCACTGCTAGACACAGGAGAAAACGAAATTGGAGGCCTAGGACTGGAAATGGTACAGTAAAATGACCTCCTGAGGGATATCGCTGAGGCAGGCTTAGTGCGGATGGTTACACAGGGCAAGGCACAAAGAAGAAAGAATCTTGCAGGCAGCAGAGGGGGCAGTTGGATTTGCCAGATGCTGAGAGTCCTCCCTTCTCACCTGGGGGAGTTGAGAAACAAGCTTTTGTGTTTTTTTACTGTGACTTTCAGTGAAGCTTTTCTCGCTGTTTCAAAACATGGCCTTTGTCTGAAGACATGGAAGGTTCCGGGCAGTTCTGGAGGAGTTCATTGCTTGGCTCTCGTGAGCTTCTGGGATCCTGGGCCTCAAGCTCTGGGTGCTGGAGATCAGCTTCAATCTATCCCTGCAGGGGGACCAGCAGGCATTCTGAGAACCTGCTTGGTTCTTGGTGTTTGCCCAGTGCGACTGCTGTTTGAGCAAGCTGGGCAGTGGATGAATCAAAATCCTGCTGGTGGTAGAATGAGCAAAAATGAGTCTCTTCCTCTAATTTCACATTGTTCATTTCTTGGTTGAGTCGTTTTGTCCCCAAGCCTATTCCCAGAGTTATTGAGTCCTGCAGGGCCACAGGAATCTGGGGAAGGTGGTATAACTGGGGCTGTGTGTGTGTGCCCACGTGTGTGCAGTGCAGAGATACCAATGTGTGGTGCATGTGTTTTATGCATATCCATGGAGCCATCTATTTGCTCAGGCTGCATTCATAAAGTAGAATGTTTCAGAGGGTGCTTGCCATGAATTTTTGATCTGGTGCTAGATGCCATTACCACGTAATGAATATTGGTGACTATCACTTTAACTTAGGGATCATTCCAGGGTAAAAACGCCGTCCATCAGAATTTTGGAGAGGAAAGCTCCCGTGGCAGTCGGCTCTCAGGGATGGAGATGTATGTACATAAGCAGTGGAAATTGAAAAACTGTGTTAAGTGGTTGGAAAGCCTCCAGCAGGAGATGGGGACCAGCCACTTGGGCAGTGTTGTCAGAGGATGCTGCCGGGAGAGTAAAAGCCTCATTTCACAGCCTCAGGGAGGGGGCTGTAACAGCACACGGGCAGGTGTCTGTGTCTGCCTGTGGCCCATTCCTGCAGCAGAAGTGGGGCCTCTGCTTGGGGCTGGCGGGTCTCCTTCTGTCCTGCAAACTACAACAGCGACTGGGACAGTGATAACAGGGAGGACGCAAGTTCCCCAAACCAGTCATGCTGTCAGATGTGTGTGTGTAACACAATCATCACAGCAGCCAGGCAGGGGGGCAGATGGCTGACTACATGGTAGCACATGGGCCAGCCCCGTAGGATGAAGATTCAGTTTCTCTCACAAGCAAGAGCACTCCAGGTAAGAGAAACAGTCCAATCCCCTGAAGATTCCATGTGAAAACTAACAAGGACACTTGAGTAAGTGAAGGTGGTTACTAAGAGACTCAGGGTACAGTGAAACTTAAGGCACACACACACATTTACATTCCAGGAGCAGCAGGTTTCCCCCTAGACTCCTTAAGGGGACAATAAAGGCTGACGATTTACTTATAGATAGCAATGGGCTTAGCAACAAAAGTGAGCAAGGATTTTGAGTGGAATGTCAACAATTTTGTGATTCCCAAGTCTGTTAAATGGTGGGCAGATGGTGGAGAATGGGAGAAAACCAGGGTGAGTGATCTTTCAACGGAAGCATTCTTCATCCAGCAAGAGCCTCTCCAGGACCTTCATCCTCGCTGGGGATCATTGTCCACACAGCTCATCCTTTGGGTCTGAAGGGGACCATCATGCGTTGTTATTTTTTGATAATGGGTGCTGGAACCAGAACAATCATCCTCATCCTTTTAGAGTCTGTAGCTGAATGTCTGCCAATCAATAGTCCCTATGATCAAACTATTAGCAAATAGATCTCAAGCACTGGAGTGGAAGAAGGCTGCTGGAAGTTAGGAAGGAGTGTGGGGAAGGGAGATAGAGGAGTGAGATTGGACAAGAGGTGCAAAGCTAGAGCAAAATGAACATCTCATAAGGCTAGAAGAGTTGGAATGTTCTTATCACAAGGAAATGAATGTCTGAGAGGGATATGACAGTCACCCTAATTTCATCATCACATGCCAATGAGAGTAAATCTTCCAATCAGATCATGATGGCTTTTGATGAGCTTTGTTCTTCTTGTGTCAAGGGGATCTCCTGTCCACTGAAAGGTCAGTGGAATTCTCCCACTGGAAGCAGAACTTACCTGACACAGGTGTAAAGGAGTGGCCGGGGACATAGGTAATGAGGAAGCCTTTCGAAACTCCAAGAGTGCAGGACTCAAAGGGATTCAGGGACTCTGAAAGCAAGCCAGCCTGGCTAAGAGTTCAGAGCGGGATGAGGAGTGATGTGAAGCAGAGGCCAGGAGATGATCCCAGAATTTACCCTCATAGCATTGGGCAGTTGGAAAAGGTGGATTTTTGTTTTGTTTAATGCCTATGTATATATTTAAGTTTGGAAATGATCTGGTCAGAGAAGCATTTTTAGAAGACGATACTGCGTGATGAACTAGGATGTATGTTTAAAAGGATTCATTGGGTCTGGAATTGTGGCGCAGTGGGTTGAACTGCTGCCTGAAATTTCTATATCCCATGTGAGTACTCACTCCAGGACTGACAGCACCATTTCTGATCCAGTACCCTGCTAATGCTTCTGAAAAAAGTACTAAATGATGGCGCAAGCACTTGGGTCCCTACTACCAGCCTGGAGACTTGGATGGAGATTCTGGCTCCTGCCTTTGGTCTGGCCAACTCCTGGCTACTGTGCTCTCTCTAGCTCTCTCTCTCTAACTCTCTCTCTTTCTCTCTCTTGTTTTCAGGAAAAAAAATCCTAATAACAAGGACAAAGCTATTTCTCTGGCTATTGAATTGAAGGGGAGCAAGGGAAGATGAAAAGGTATCAACAGGAGGTTAATATCCTAGCCTAGCCAAATAGTGGGTGAACTGAAGAGAACACTAATGAATCACACATTCGATAGAGAACTTGGATCCAAAATAAGTAAGAATATTTACAACTCAAAAATAAAAAGTTCCCCAACTGTAGGCAATAGCTTAGGTTGTATTGTACCTAGACAAGTGTTACACTGCTGGGAGGAAAGCAGCTAATAGTTGATGGATGTCTTGGGCCTGGTTAATACCAATTTTGTGTTAACTATACCAGTGTGTCAGCATACTCACCTATTCTATTTTTTTGAAAGGTATTAGAGGGCAGATTCCATCACCCCAACTAACAGGGTTTAGGGACTGATGCACAAGTATGCATGTGCCCTGGGTAGGCAGGCAGGGCCCCGGCCTGGCATGGCACACCTCTGGAGGACCAGGCATGGAGAGCCGTGGTAACTCAGAGAAGTGGATCTGGAGATGTGTGAGAGGGAGAAATGCTGAAGGAGAAGATGCCAGCTGAGGAGTGATTCTGGGGGACTTCCACCAACCTGGTTACCACACTTGCAGGTATATAGGGGACTGATACTGGTTTAGAGGAGGGAAACAGGAGGACCTTTTGGAACTAAACCAATATACCCATCCACGTGGGAGACCTGAGCTGGGATTGTTTGTATCAACCACTGCCTACCTGTGGTTGCGGGAGGGAGTGCCTGGCAGGGCTCAACCACAGTACCCATCAGTGACTGTTGGGGAAGGGGGTGGACCATGTTAGGCTGGTCCATGAAAATAACCAGTTCATGAGAGAACTGGGTCTGGGAGCAGATATTGTGGGGGATTGTGGGTTCACCCCTGTGGGACTGCCATACCAGTTGGTTTGTTCAAGGGCTGGGGTGGTGATGGGCTGTGCTAGGCATGACCATGGAACTCAACACCACTCGTGGGTACTGAGGTTGGGAACAGGCTGGGCTGGTCCAGCTGTAACAGCCACAGAATTGAGTGTGGGGCAGGCTGGGCTGCAAAATTCACCTGCATACACAAAGACCAACACTGGGCAGAGACAAACTGGTGGGCAAGGGCCTAGTACCCACTGGCACGCATGAGATCTGGTTCTGGGAGTCAATCTGGTGGGGGAGCTTGGGGAACTCCCCTGGTGGGCCATAGCTCCCATTGGTGTTGATCATGTTGGGCAAGGCTGCTTCACTTGTCAGCAGGTATGTGGATTGGCTCCATAAGGGGTGGTATGGGAAGGACCAGGACAACCATGGCACACTGTCATGTACAGGAGCCAGGATGGGGTGTGGGCCAAGCTGAGCTAGGCTAAGCTGTCATGTCTACCAGACTACATGAAAGCCAGGGATGGTGGCAGGCTGGGCAGGGTTAGGCTGCAGTACCTACCAGCAAGATTTGGGACTGGGGGCATGCCAGGCCAGGCTGTAGCATCTGATGAAAAAGGTCAAGCTGAGTGATGCATTTTGCTGGATTGGGTTGGAGCAACTGCTGGCATGTGCAAAATCTGTGGTTGGGAACAAGTTTTTTGGGGGAGCTAAGGGAATACGCCAACTGGGCTGCGGTTTCCATTAGTGAGCACAAGCACTGGAATGGAGGTGACAAACTGGGCTGGACACGGCTGAAGTATCCCTCAGCATGGGTGTGGACTGGGTAGGGGACATGCCGGACAGGGCTTAGGCTCCAGCACCTGCTGGTCCTCACAAGAGCCAGAGTAAGTGCAGGACAGGCTGGATTAAGTCTCTAGATCTGCTGAACCACATGATATCTGGGTCTTGCAGGGGACCAGGCATGGCTGGGTTATAGCACCCAAAAGACAGAACCATTTGGGTGAGGACATTGCTCCTGCCAGGACAGAGGTGGGCCAAGCCAGGCTAGACTGAGGACCCACCAGTGTGTATAAGATCTGCTACAAGAAGGTGACCTTACAGAGAAGCTTCGGGAGCTCCTCTGTCAGGACTCAGTCCTTACACGCGAGTACAAGAACCAAGGCAGAGAGCAGCACAGACCAAACCAGGTTACAGTGCCAGCGAACATCTTTGTGACACAGGTCTGAGGGCAGGCCAGGCTGGTTCATTTTCTAGCAACCACTGTAAGGTGTGAGAACCAGGATAGTGTGCAGGACAAGCCAGGTTGGGCTGCAACATCAGCCAGTTCACATTAGGGCTGGGACTGGAGGCTGGCTGGGATGAGCTAGGCTGTAGTATCTGCCAGTATGGGCTGGAACTGGGAACAGGCTGGACATAGCCAGGCTGAGCATCTACTGGTAGATGCCAAGGTGAGGTGAGCCTTGGCAGTCTGAACTGCAACTCCCACCAGCACACATAAGACAGTTAATGGGGAGTGAGCCCAGCAGGGGAGCTGCAAGGGCTCTCCTGAGGTCAACTGTTCCAGCTGGTGAGTGTGAGAGCTGGGACTTGGAGTAGACCAGGCTGGACAGATTAAAACACCCATTTACCTGTGTGTGAACTGGGTTGGGAGAGAGTCAAACTTGGGTAGGCAACCATATCTGCTGGTACATGCATAAACCAGAGTAAGTGCAGACCGGTTGGGCTTTGCCACAGCATAAACTAGCAAGTTCTGTCAGGCTGCACTGCAGAACCACTTGGAAAGTGCAAGATCTGGGGCTGGGAGTGGGCCCACTAAGAAAACTGTGGTTACTTCTCTAATGGGCTACAACTCCCACTGGTGAGCATGAGAACCAAGGATGCTGGGGCTGGGCCTGGTTAGATGGGTGATAACACCTGCCAGCGTGAGTATGGGCTGGATAGAAGGGTCGATCGAGTTGAGTTAGGCTCCAACGTCCATTGATGTGTACGAGATTGGGATATGGGATAGACTGGACCAATCTGCTGCACATACCAGCATTCACAGGAACCAGGGAAGGGAGTGGGTTTAGTGGCATTGTGGGGATTGCTCCAACTAGGCTACAGTTACATTTCCAAGCCAGAACTGTGTCGCGCATCAAAGTGTCCTATAGGCAGTGGCCTTCCAGTACCACCTCTTCCCCCTGCATTCTTGGGGCTCCCTTTGCCAGCTTCCTTTGATGACCCCCACATATTGGGCCTGCATCCTATTTGCCCAGCCTTTCTTCCCATCTTCATCTCATCCAGCTCTTTGTTGCAGCTCATCCTTGGATGGAGAACCCTTGAGTCAAGAGGTGACATTTTGCTCCATTGTGCACCCATGCACTAGAACCCAGGCAGTGGAATGTGGCTATTGGGCTAACTGCCCTGGCAGAGAATGGCAGATTGAGCCTGTAGGGCAGAAGTACGACGATAGATGCCAATCACAGAGGGGGAAGTCAAGGCCTCGCAGCTCAGTATGGCAGAGCAGGGACCTGTGAACAGGGAGCACCTCTCATTGACTATGTCTTCGGGAGTAAAAGTGCTCCGGTCGAACACTAGCCATGGAAGGTGCACTCTGGGGCTGTGGTGGAAGCTGTAGTGAGTTCCAGGAAGAGGCAGGTGCCTCTGAGGTCCCTCCAGATAAGTGAAGGCCGAGACAGTGTCTGGGAGGCTCCAGACAGGAAGTGAAGAGAATCTGAGACCTGTCCCCACCTGTGTTGGAGGGAACACAGCATACTTGGCGTGTGCCCACATACTCCTCCCTCTGCACGGCCCTTCTGTTCTGACTGTCACCTGGAATCATTCTGCTCACCTGTCAAGTCCTCTCAGGCTCCTTGTAGCTTGCCAATCACAGTGCCAGTTGCTGTGTGCGCGCACACACACACACACACACACACACACACACACATATACTTCATTTAATTTCTGTGAACTTTTATTGAAGTCCTTCGGTCTAAGTACTTTGCCAATGAGACCATGAGAGTGTCAACAGTGTGTTCCAAGGACTTGAACTGGCAAAGCCGTAGACCAATGGGCTCTTGAGTCTTTCATCTGAGATAGATTTCCAGACTCATATTCGAACTTGAGTAGAGATATTTCCCTCTGTCCATCCAAACAAAATGAAGTCGGCTTTGACTGTGCAAAATGTCGATGAATTCTTCAGAGTAAATCAGGCTTGTCAGGGTGATGCAGAACCGTCAGCTCTTTGTGACATAATGTAATATGAAATGATATTGAACAACATGCGTTTGGCACTAAATTGTTAGCGGTTTTAGTTTTGACAGCAGCAAGTTTATTGCTTTAATCCCAAGGTCTTTTAACCCTCTTTGACATAAATTGAGGTTGGCTTTTGTGAAAAAAAAACTCCACTTTACTCTCTCTTCCTTTACCTAAAACTGCTTTTAACAATTTATGCTAGCACATCAGACACTCATTTTGAGTGACAAAAAGAAAAAAGAAGATCTATTAGAATAGAAGGGGGAAAAGGCCAACTTAGGCTAAGCAGTCTTGTCTCTTTGGGAAAATGCGTTGCAGCTTTCTTGAGGCAACTGTGCATCTTAAGTTATAATAATCTGTGGCTCCTGCAGATAGAACAAGCAGCGGGCTCAGAAGAGGTGGAAGACAGTCGCTGTCAGGGAACAAAGGCTTATAATCTGAAACAGAGCCACTTTGGTAGATGGATGCACACCTTCCTCCTTCACCACCTACCCCCAACCCTCTAGGTTTGTAGAGATCAAAGGTGACTTCTACTTTATATACATAAGGTACAACATAAAACCAAGAGTCCTCAGCTTTTATATCATCATTGCAACACCAGATGGCCACAGGACTGTTGTGTCATAGTATGGGGCAGTTGAAGAGGTCACTGGGCTTGCTGCTGCCTGCTCTTTCCTGGGCTGGTGTCTGTGCCAGGGACCCCTGCACACTCTACTGGGACACAGAGGGAGTATTGGCACGAAGCACTGTCACCTTCCAAAGCAGGTCATTTTATTTGAGGGAGCAGTCAGTCACCTCAATTTCTCGGTCCTTATCGGGTCTGGTGGATAAGCTCAGATAGGATCCAGTTTTGAAACTCTCTTGAGGGCCCGACGGGGTGGCCTAGCGGCTGAAGTCCTCGCCTTGAACGCCCCGGGATCCCATATGGGCACCGGTTCTAATCCCGGCAGCTCCACTTCCATCCAGCTCCCTGCTTGTGGCCTGGGAAAGCAGTTGAGGAAGGCCCAAAGCATTGGGACCCTCCACCCGCATGGGAGACCCGGAAGAGGTTCCAGGCTCCCGGCTTCAGATCGGCGTGCATCGGCCCGTTGTGGCTCACTTGGGGAGTGAATCATCGGACGGAAGATCTTCCTCTCCGTCTCTCCTCCTCTGTGTATATCTGGCTGTAATAAAATGAATAAATCTTTAAAAAAAAAAAAAAGAAACCCTCTTGAATCTGTGGGCTTCTGATCACAGGGAGCACATGTTCTTTATGTTAGAACATTCTGATTACCTTTGTCCTAGGAAACATACATTCAGGAATTCATGTGGAAGAAGGCAGAAGAACAAATACAATGGCTGCGTGCAGATGGTGACCATTAAGTGTGTACACTGCAGGCAGATGGGGTTAAAGCTCAGCTCCACCCCTTGTCCAGAACCTCACATACATTTTCTATATTCATTTTTTCTCAACTGTAAGCTAGAGACATCAACAGTATCTATTGTATGGAGTTGGGAGAAAAACAACAACAACAAAAAAACATGGATTAATAGGAGGAAGAAGTTTGGGTTTCACATTGCAGAGACAATTTTGCATTCTATATTCCAAAATAACTAATGCCAGGATTTTGAATGTTCTCAGCATCAAGAAATGGTAAACATTTGAGGTTCTGGATATGCTAAATACCTTTATTTGATTGTTACGTTATGTGTTCATGTATCTAAATATTGCACTGTAGCCCATAAACTTGTAAGACTGCTGTGTGTCGATTAAAAATGAAATAAAACTATTTTAAAAGACAAAGCATGAAGAATGTTTTCTCAGCACCAAAGCACTTGCAAATATTGCATCAGCATCTCCGTTGAATTCTTTATGAACGTAGACGTCAGAATTAACTTATACAGATTCTCAGATGACTGTGCAAAGCCGTTAAAAGTAATCAGGGGGTTACGAATCTGATATAGCAGTTAAGACACCAATTTGGATTCCCACCTCTCACACTGGAGTGCGAGGTGTGATTGTGCCTTTACTCCTGATTCTAATGTGTACCTTAGGGAGCAGCAGTTGATGGCTAACGTGGTGAGGTCCTTGCCACCTGTACAGGAAGCCTGGATTGGGTTCTGTCGGGGTGCTCATCTGTGGCTTGGTTCAGCCCCACCTGCTATTGGCTTCTGGAGAGTGAGTGGAAGATGGCAAATCTAGCTCTCTTTCCCTCCTTCTCTCCATCCTCGTTGCTCTTTTCCAAATTGCTTTTAAAAAAAATAGCAATAGGTTTTGACACACTTTTTGGACACAGTTGACATGTTTTCTGCTTCTGTGAGTTCAACTATTTCAGATTCCACACATAAATAAGATCATGGAGCACTTGTCTTTCTAGGTCTGGTGTGTTTTTACTTGACATAATTTGCTCTAAGTTCATTGATGTTGTCACAGATGGCAGGACTTGATTTCATAATATCCACATATCAGAGAAACTCGAGAAGTTCATGGAAAACGTAATTAAAAGATGCTTCTTTTGGCGCAAAAAAGTTTTTGAAATTAATGCATAGTTTTTTCATAATATGTACTTCCTACGGTGGCTTTGAAAATTTCTTTTCAATCTAGTATTATCTTTGTTCATTCATCTACTATGATAGAAACTGGGGTGTTTCTGTAAATTGGCTATTGTGAATAATACTGTAATGAATGGGAGAATGCAGACATTTTGAATTTTTTGGAATCTCCATGTATTTTCCATAATGGCTGTACCAATTTATATTCCCATGAACAGTGTATAAAATTCCCTTGAGAAACACTGGCTATCTCTTTTCTTTGTGATAACAACCATGATAACAGGCGCATTGTGTCTCATTGTAGCTTTTGGTTTGTTTTTTGAAAAGATTTATTTATTTTTCTTGGGAAGACGGATTTACAGAGAGAAGATACAGAGAAAAAGATCTGTCATCTGCTGATTCACTCCCCAAGTGGCCACAACAGCCAGAGCTGAGCCTATTCAAAGCCAGGAGGCAAGAGCTTCTTTCAGGTCTCCCAGATGGGTGCAGGGGACCCAGACTTTGGGCTGTCCTCTACTGCTTTCTCAGACCACAGTCAGGGAACTGGGTGGGAAGTGGAGCAGCTGGAACATGAACCAGTGCCCATATGGGATCCTGGTGTGTGCAAGGTGAGGATTTAGCCACTGGGCCATCATGCCAGGCCCTTGGTTTACATTTTGCAGATTGTTGGTGGTGGCAAACAACTTTTAACATACCTTTCAGCTATTTGTAGGGCTTTTCAAAGCTGTCCATTCAGCTCCATAGCCTATGTTCAGCTTGGGGTATTTATGTTTCAGCTAGAGCTGTCTGGATTCCTTCTGCGTTTCAGATATTAGCTATTTATTGGACAGCAGGAGTGCCAATCTGTTGTCTCATTTTGAGGCTGCCTTTTCTTTCGGATGCTAGTTTCCTTGCAGTGCAGCAGCTTTCTGATTTGATGCGATCACATTTGTCTATTTTTTGCTTTAGTCATCTGCGCTTTTGGTGTCATATTCAAAGAAATATTTCTCAGGCCAATGTCAAGAAATTTCTCTAGAGATTATGATTTCTGATTTTTTTGGTTTTCTTTTTGCCTATCCAGACTTTCCATATTTGTTACTGTATGTGTCAAAATACTTGCATAGTACAGTCTTAAAACGAAGAGAAAAAGTGTGCTTCCCTATTCATCCTCATTAGACCTGGTTGAAATTCCTTCTCCATCCTGAATGTTAAGTGTGAGACTCTTGAATTTATCTATGCCTCGCGTTTCACATGCATCCAGATGTGCACATGATTTCCCAGCTGTTTCTGCACCAGGGCACAGTCAGGTGAAGCTAACACCTCCCTGTGCTGTACCAGTGGAGTTCATGTCTATGGCCTGGGGCCAATGAGATGCCACCAGATGGTCTTCGCCAGACCTTTGTTTGTAGGTCACTGTCAAGATGAAGGCTGCAGATAAAAGGCCCACTCTGCTTTCCTGGACCCTTGAATTCTGGGAGTGTCTCTAGTTTTGGCAGTGATGCTCTTCTTTCAATGTTATCACAGCTTTTCCCCTCTGTGCTCAGGGCCATTAGGGTAGATGAAGTTGCCGCTGAGTCATTGCTGAAGATGACGGCTGGTTAGACATTCTTCTGTATGTGTGTGTGTGTGTGAAGCAGCCAGCCTCCGCTCAACTCTGTCTATTTCTGTAGGTTAAGATCTTGCTAATACGTTTCTCTCCAGTTAAAATCTGTTATGCAAAATGAGACTCAAGCTTCAATTATTTTACAAGTGGTTCAATAGTTTGATAAATTATTCAGGGTTACAGTTCACTTTGCTTTAACCAAATAAACCGATCTGGATATGTGAGATGACGCTAGCTGGACCACCAGCAGATACACAACTCTCGCTTTGCAGTTGCTTTAATGTTTTAAAGAAAAACAATGCCAACGATTCATACATTAATTATTGCCCAGCAGTTGTAAAGAAACTCACCTCTTCCGCGGTTTGTGATGAGTGGCCTGATAATCCCCTGGAAGTAGAGAGGAAAGTGGCTTCCTGTTCTACATTGTCAACAGCTAAGTGTCAGAGTGGGCCAGCACAGGCACCTTTCCTGATGGAGGTCTGGGATAAGCCTTACCTGATGCTGAGTGCATCTAGGGAGATTCAGGCTACTTTGCAAGGCAAGATGGCCATAGAGGCTGTGGGTATGCAGGAGCATGCCAGCAGCTGGAACAGCGAGGGCTCTTTCCAAGTAAATTCATAATGACTTTCCCTATGTGATGCTGCTAGACAAACTCAGTGGCTTCTTTGTCCCCTGAAAGAGTCCAGCACTACCTGAGACCACCTCTGGGCCGAGAGGCCTCTGGGAGGCTTGGCAGGAGAGTGGGCGTCCCCTCTTCCAGCAGCTGCTCCAGGCTTGGGTCTGTGGCCAATGAAGAGATGGTCTAATAGCAGTTCCAGTACGGATGTGTCCCCAACCCCGCCATTTGGAAGATGAATGTGGGGAGTGTGACTACAGCGCCATTGGTTACAATTGCCTGCAAAACCCAACCCTACTCCTCCTAGGCCTAATGTCCCTCAGATCTCATGGGCTGTGATACCTTGTCACCTACCAGGAAACAGCTTCAGGGGTCTTTCTTGATTGCTCGGGCTAGAAGCTTACTGAATGCCTGACTAAGCATGCCCCCGAATCCTCCAACTTCTGGAATCAGGCTGAATTTTAAAGATAGCTGGACTCCTGTGTTTAATTCTTGCCCCATCTACTATGGGAAGGCCAGAAACACCTACCCAATATCTGTAGGACATGCCCTGTGCCTTTCGTTCTGGCTACCACTTCCTTCTTGTCCAGCATGATCAATGAATCCAAAGTCCTGTTCCCGTGGCTATTTCTTCTCTACTCACAGTGTCCTTGCAGGCATGCTACCTTGCATCCATTCTTTGGGTCATATGCTCTCCCGTAAATGCTAGTCATGTGATAGGGGAAGGGTGTGTGGGCTTTAGAAGAAGGATGTAGGAAGCAGCGAAGATAGGAGTTATTATCTTTTTCCTCTCAGTTATAGAAATGGTTCTCTGGTGCTGATGTGGTGGTGCAACATGCGAGGACACTGCTGAGACCCTGGCATCCCCTAGGGATGTGACTTGGAGGCATACCTGCTCCACTTCCCATCCAGCTCATTAGTAATGTCCCTGGAAAAGCAGTGGAAGGTGACCTAAGTATTTGGGCCTCTGCCACCCACATGGGAGATTCGGATAGAGTTTCTGGTTCCTGGATTTTATCCGGCCCAACCCTTGCCTGTGGGACCAGTTAGGAGTGATCCAGCAAGGGAAGATAGTTCTCCCTCTCCAGCCCACCTCTGGACCTGATTCTCTGGCTATTTCTCCATGTATGTACTTCTATTCTTCAAATAAAGTATTATTTTTCTAAAAGCAGATTGCTATCTGCAATGATGTCTCAGGACTGTGACTGCAAACTGTCTCACTCAGGGAGTTCAAAGCGAAGATGTGTTTGGTTTACAACGAATCAACAACTATAACCATCCAATATTTTTTAAAAAATCGATGGTTTTCAGAGTCCAGCTTGGTGGCATAACAAGCTAATTCTCTACCTGCTGGCACCAGAATTCTATATGGATGCCAGTTGGTGCCCCGCTGGTTCCATTTCTGTTATCATGTTACTTTTATTCCCAAATAATGTGCCTAGGAAAGCATGAGAGAATGGCTTAAGTCCTCATGCCCTTGGACCAACGAGGGGAACCTGGAATAAGCTCTTGGTCTCTGGCTTTGGACTGGCTCAGCTCTAGCTATTACAGCCATTTGGGGATGGAAGTTTCTCTCTTTCTCTGTCTCTTTCTTTCTCTCTGTCCTCTAACTGTCCAAGTAAAAATGAATAAATATTTCCAAAAAAATCAGTGGGTTTCACCCTCCCCAAAATCATTAGATTGGCATCTTCACTTTATAGAACATATTATGTGATGGGGCTCACAGTCCCACCTGAGTGGGAATGGCCATTGCTGGAGTAGCTGCCTTTTCTAATGAGACCAAGACTACTATGGTTTTTCATGACTTCCATCAGGCACAAAGCAACCTTGGCCTATATTTACCTGACTTTTGCAAGCAAGTGTTTGACCCTCAGACTAAAAGATTAGAGCGGCCTAAGAAGGCGTGGCTGCTGCTTGAAACTGTGGTCCTAAACGTTGGGTCGAAAAAGAGACCAGGAATCAGGTGGCTTTCAGCAGTTGTAAGGTTCATTCATTTATCCCTGCAAAAACAACCTCTGCCCTATCTATTGTGAGGTTTTGCATAAAAATGCTTTGAAGTCCTCAGAGGTGGCTGATAAAATAAGTTTCAAACTCTTGATACTTCAAACTCCACGAAACATCTGTCTTCTACTCTCTCTTCTTTCATACTTGAAATTGGATACTGTTTTAACAAAGAAATTTCCAGTGCCCCAGAACTGACAAGCTGTAAGAGTTGACAGTTCTCTCTGATTTGATGCCCGGACACGTGTTGACTTTCATGTTTTGGGAGCCGAAGCCAAGCCCTGGGTGCAAGTTTGGCATTTGGAAGGTGTCACCATGTCTTCCAGGCCACTTGAGCCATGTCTTACCAATTATTGTTTTGGAGTGTGAAGTGTACTTGATATTCAAGGACTCTGTGTTGTACACAACACACAGAGACTGTGACACAGCAGTGGAGAAAGAAGGTTGGAAGAATGACAGCCACATCCTCCTGCACAGAAACAGGCATGAAGCAGGTCCTGTGAGTCTCAGTTGTGGACAATTGTTGAAAGATGCCCACTAGAACTTGAGTCTCCTCACCATGAAGAACCTTAATCTGACAATGGTGTGACTTGTGGGAAGCAAATAAGGTGAAATGAGGTCATAAGAGCAGGAATGTGGCTTGATAAGAGGAGTGAGAGGGATCCCAGCTAAGATAATCAGTACCTCTGTTGGGATTCTGCGGAGTTCCTATCAGCAAAACAGCACTCACCAAGCAGGTCACTTGATCCTGAACTTGCCAGCTTTCAGAATCAGAAGCTGAATAAATCTCTCTTGTATATGTTCCTCAATCTGTGGTATTTATAATTATAGCAATCGAAAATGGACCAGGAGGAGATGAGTTTGTAAGCCTGAATTTTCATCCGTTCACATAGGCATTGAGGTGCCTTCATCCCTGGTCCTCTACTGTGGAACTGTATGGGCTCTGGATGGCATTTCAGGAACTGCCAAGAAGCCCCTGCGGAATCAGAAGGAGGTGTGGTAGACCACCTGTTCTCTCCCTGGGATCTGTGAAAACAAAGCTTGGTAGCTGCTACACAAGGGTAGTGATTGTGCGCTTTCGATTTAAAATAGATGTTCCTTCTACTCAATGCTTGTGAGTGGGTTTGGATTTGGGTTGCTTTCCAAGACTTTGCATGCATCTCCTAAATTCTTAGGAAGGTGTACATTTGAAGAAGCCAAAGATTTTAGCCCCAATTCCAGCCTGACAGTTTGTTCCTGCCCTGATGAAAGAACTTTTGCGGTCTCTAGCTCCTTTCAGGCAGTCACACAGGTGATCAGCCAGCACTGATCTCCTGGTCGAGAGTCATGGCTCAAGGACAAGGTCTGATCACTTAGCTTGGGATGCCAGGCCTGTCCCTTTCAGACTTTCTTTGATCCTCTGAGTGTTCCTTTGGAATCTGGGCAGACGTGCCCCAAAAGCTAATGTTGAGCCCATCATGCTTTGCATTGTGCTTAGAGAGCCTTTTGTCTGAACTCATGAACTGACCCCCAAATGTACCTGCAATCACTGTATTTTTCACCAAACTGATTTGTCTTCGCACTTCCTAATTTGTGGGTTGACTAGAGACAGAGATAGAGCCTTTGGGTCTCCCCCTAAGAAAGAGTGAGACAGCAGGTTGTCTAAACTTTCCAGGGAGCTCATAAGGAACAAGCTGTAATTAGCAAAAAATAAATCCTGAAATCCAAATCCACACATAATCCTGACAGCTCTTTATGTCACAGGTTTTCCAGACAAATCTAGAGAAAAGTGTTGTTTCTATCATTACTGTGATATTGCTCCCCCAAATTTCTGTAGAGCATCAGTTGATATGTGGGTTCAACTCTGATTCTACCTTTAGCAAATGAAATATCCACGAAAAGGTAACTGGATGTTGGCTGCCTGGCTCACAGGCTTCCTGGGATCAATAATGTACCTACTGTAAATGGTATCTTTAGGAAGAAAGGACTCCACACAGGTGAGGAGCCCGGGGTTGTGTTCTGAACTACTTACATAGCACTTACACAGCGCAGAGCAGCAGAGGCCCTATGGGCACCCGAGCCATCTTTGGCTGCCTTCCCGGGCACATTAGCATGGATTTGGATCAGAACTGGAGCAGTCAGGACATGACACTGTGGCCATATGGGGTACTGGGGTCACAAGTAGAAGCTTAATCCACTGTGGCATGACACTGGCCCCTGTACATGTCCATTTACTGTCACATGTGGGAATTTGAGAGAGAAACTCCCTCTAGCAGATGCATTTATTAAATTTGACAAGTATGATTTTCCTCCAGAATTGCTGTACCAGTTGCTTTTCCTTAAGGGCTGGATTATGATCTTACGTCTCTACATTTCCTGCAACACTTGGCATTATCTAGCCAGTCTGCTATGTATAAATAATATTTCATTATTATTTTCATTTGCATTTCTCTGATTATTAATGATGTTAAGCAGCTCTTCATGACATTTGTTAGCTTAGACTTTTCTCATCTTTTGACCAATTTCCAGCTCGGTTGACATTTTCTCCTTGTTGACATGCGGAAATTCCTTACAGACTCTAGGAACAGTAAACTTCTTGCTCTAAACATTGCAAATATCTTCTCTTGTTCTGTCATTTGGTAATTTTGCTTATGGCTTTTTTTTTAACAGAAATCTTTAATTTCAAGGTGATAAAACTGATCCATTTTTCAGCGCCGGATGATGCTTATTTTTGAAGTTTTATTTAAAAGGTATGGCCAATGTTATGAAGGAAAAAGAAGAAACAAGAATTATAAGAATAGAAAGGGAAGAGATAACGCGAATGTTATCTGCAAGCGATATGATTGTCTACCCGAAAGAATCAAAGGAATCAACACACACACACTTGGAACTCTTCATGGAGTTCAGCAAGACTGCTGGATTCAAGATCGACATACAAAAATCAATGGTGCAATAACCAGCTGGAAAATGAAACATAATGAGCGGTGCTGTTCTACCTGGATAATACAGGAGCATCTGAACACGTTGTGTTTGCTGTATCTACTTCAGGGGGTTGGTTCTTCACTGTGGGACACTCACAGACACACTGTGATTTACATAGAAACAAGGTCAACAAGTGGACAACAGAGACTGCTAAGCATGCGACCACCAAGTAGGGAAGGAATGGAAGTAGAGTCCTCACAGGGGCCCAGCACGGTAGCCTAGTGGCTCAAGTTCTCGCCTTGCATGAGCCGGGATCCCATATGGGCACCTTTCTGATTTTGGCAGCCCAGCTGCCCATCCAGATTCCTGCTTGAGGCTGGAAAAGCAGTAGAGCATGGTGCAAAGCCTTGGGACCCTGCACCCATGTGGGAGACCTGGAAGAAGCTCCTGGCTTCTGGCTTTGGATAGGCTCAGCTCTGGCCATTGGGCCGCCTGGGGAGTGAATCAGTGGACGGAAGATCTTCCTCTTTGTTTCTCTTCCTCTCTGTATAGCTGACTTTCCAATAAAAATGAAAATAAACCTTTGAGTCCTCACATGGCCTGCGGTGCGGGCAGCACAGGGTAAGCTCCTGGAGGTGAGCACAGCTGCCTGTCTCACCTCTGTGTGCCCTGCGCCCAGTGTCTGCCACCAAATAGATCCTCAGGATGTATTGACCAGTAACTGGTGCAGCATAGTTACCAAGGTCTTAGTGACCATCTACTTTAGAGCTCTCCATGAAACCCAGAAGGAATCAAAGTAAAACTGATTTTGACAGATGAATAGGTGGGGGAGGGGGAGAAGCACAATATAGAGGGCCTTCACAAAATGTGTGGAAAAAAAATGTGCTTTGTCAAAAAATGTACACATGGATTTTAAACATTTTTGCAGTAGTATTGGCTTATCTTTGTACTTTGTATTTCCACGAACTTACTTTTTCGTATTTTAATTTTATTTAATAGAGAAACATCTAGACTGACAGAGACCTTTCATCCACGAATTGACTCTTGAAATACTCCTGATATCTGAGCCTTGGCCAGGACCAAAGTCAGGAGCAGGAGACTTAATCCAGGTCCCCCAGGTGGGTAACTGGAGTACGGCTGCTTGGACCATCAACCTTCCCCAGGTCGGCAGCAGCCAGAAGCCTCGGTCAGGAGACAAGGCTGGAACTCAGGCATCCTGACGTGTGATGGAGGCACCTTGACAGGTGCACTAGCTCCTCCCCAAAAAGACAAAACGCTTCAACGTACCTTTGTATTTACTATCTTCAGGAATAAGGTACAGAAGTGTCCTTGACAACAAAAGATATTTTATTTTAATGAAGTTCATTGCCATGAAGTCATACTCTTATGAAACCACCTATCTTCAGAAGCATTTCAGCTCCTCACAAGAAAGCTCTACACTCATAAAGTAGTAGCTCGCTGTTCCTTTCCTAGCTCCTGGCAAGCAGAGTTCTGTTCCCCTTCCATTTGAATTCAGCTTCTTTAGGTACATAAAACCAGGATGCTCAGAAAACGTGTGTGGGACACATGAAATGAAAAGTAAGATAGGCTCTTTTTTCTACAAGCAAGGTTTAATTTCATTTAAAAATTTCTTGGTATATGTTTCTCATGAGATTTTGAAGGACCCTCATGAAAGTGAAATCATGCAACATGTTGTATCCTTCTGTGTCTGGCGTCTTGCTTAACCTTGTGTCTTCAGGATGCATCCACCTGGTAGCATGGGTTAGAATCTCCCTTATGCTAAGCCTGAATGTATTCGATTGCATGTGTATAATACCTTTCGTCTGTCCATTCGTTATTAAAGGGCATTTAGATTGCTTAAATCACTCCCTCTGCTTAAGACTTCTTTATTGCACATATAACATGGGCCAGACAAGTCATGGGTATGCAAAGATAAATACAAGCTAAGACTTTGCCCTGGGTTTCTCATGGCTGAGAAACAGGGGAAACAAGAGCATGGACAGAGGGGAGCCAGTCTCCACTCAGTCCAGAGCTGCTGTTGGAACTGGGTCTCCTTGCAGGTGACAAGGTCAGCAGGTGGACAAGGACAGACGCCTGCCGAGGTTTCAGGCAGAGAAAGCCTCACATGCAGGCCACCAGTCACAGCGCAGTTCCAGGGGGCGTTTGGCCAGAGCGGCCTGATCAACCTGGACAAACAGTTTGGGAGATTATTTTGAATGTATTTTTAAATTTTACTTATTTGAAGGATCGGAGATGGGGGAGAGAGAGAGAGAGCACAGCTGTCTACTGGTTTGCTTCCCCAAAGGCTGCAACAGACCGGCAGGTGGCAGGGGTTGGGGGGGTGAGGGTGAGGGTGGTGGGGTGTGAGGGGGTGGGCAGGTGGCAGGGCTGAAGCTGAGGTCTGGGAACTCTGGTCTCCCATGTGGATGACAGACACTCAGTCCTTCGCGTCATCACTGTTGCCTCTCCAGGATCTGCAAGAGCAGGAGGCTGCAGGCAGCAGCTGGAGCCAGGTAGAAAACTCAGGCACTTTCATGTGGGCTGTGGGCCTCTCACCCAGTGTCCATCAGTAAACCCTCGTCCTGCCTTGGGGTCTGTTTTGAACGATTATTCCTTAGAATGACAAGGAATTATTTGCACCTCATTACAGATAGATACTCTTGTTTTTTCTTTTTTCTTTGACACATAAGATCAATGAATATACATACTATTTGGAACACGATTTTTTTAAAATTTGTTTTTGTTTGTCTTCACTAAAATGGTGTATCTTGGTAGTCTTTGCATGTCATGGAAAGTGTCTCCATTCTGTTTTCACAGCTTTTCATGGATGTTCCATCATCTCTTAGGTTCCTCTGGATGGACGTCTGGATTGCTTGCTGTTTTTGCTCTTACTAGCGATGCTAATGAATAGCTTTGCCCAGACTTCACACGTGTGCGGTACAACAGGAGGATAAGCTCCCAGATGCATAATTGGTGGGTCAGAGGGTATATACATATGTGATTTTGATAGATGGTGCTGACTTGCCCTCCACAGGGGTTATGCCAATATGCCAATCTGTAATCCCCAGCAGCTCCCCCACCGCTTCCCTAGTGGTACCAAACTTTTGAATTTCTGCCAGTACAAAAAAAAAAAAAAGGGTGAAAATGCCTCCCGAAGATGGCTTTAATTTGGGGAATCTAACACAGTGACAGTGTGTTTCAACCATTTAGATTTCCTTTTCTTGGCCCCGTATGACAGTCATTTCTAGAAATTCCTGGGGGAATTTCCATTAGTCTCAAGATACTGAAATTTTGTTTTCTTAAAATCAAGAATTGTTGTTGAATTTTAACAAGTATTTTTTTTTCAGTGTCAGACGATTATGTGATTGAATTTAGTAATGGGATGACTTCATTGATTTCACATTATTTATTTGTTCTTGAATTTCCAAAATAAAACCCTATTCTAACAGGTTTTTTTTGGAATGGCCTAGTGGATATGGTTTGCTCACATTTCATATGACTTTTACACTTACATACATTGTTAGGTTTGGCTAGAGGTTTGCTTTGATTTTTCATTTTGTTTTGTCCAGTCTCCAGGCTTTCCAGTAGTATATTCACTTCCATAAAATTGGTGGAAAGGGGATTTTTCTTATTGCTAAGCACTCTAGACTAGTTTAAACATTACAGAGTCAGCCAATTATCTAATTCACTTGCCTTTATTTTTTGTCTTATTATGTAAGTTTCTGATTTAATATTTTTATTCTCAGAGCAGTCTGAGTTGTGTTTATAGTTTTTGATGCACAGTCTTCAACACTGCTTTCCAGAAATTCTTAAAGTTGGGATGTGTTTTCTCTCTAACCAAAAGTTTGTTTAAGAAGAGGGATTTTTTTTTGTTTGTTTGCTTTGAATGTTTGTTTTATAGGGATTTTTACGTACTGATTTTATTTAATTTTGGTTTCAATCGTCTTGTGATCAGAGAATAGTACTGTTTTCGAAAAATGCAGGGATCGTCACGGTGGTATAGAAAGCATAAGCCTCCGTTTGCAGCAGTGTCATCCTGTATGGGGGCCAGTTTGCGTCCCACTTGCTCCATCTCCAACTCAGCTGCCTGCTAATGGCCTGAGCAAAGCAGCAGCGGAAGACACAAGTGTTGGGGCCCCGCCATGTCCATGGGAAGACAAGATGAGGCTCCTGGCTTTGACCTGACCCACCTCTGGCCATTGCAGCCTCTTTCTGTAACTCTGATTTCCAAAATAAATAAATATATACATTTCCTATATATATATTCCTCCACGGTCTAGAGTGTGATCAATTCTTCTCTAAATGCCCCTTAGTTATTTGAAAAGAAAACAAATGTTCGAGTGTCCAAGTGTGCAGGCTCATGACCCAGTGTGGTCTTAGGATTCGTGGTATCCAGTGTGTGTGAGAGTGGCAGCGTGTGGCCTGTTATCGCTGCTGACACTTGCTTCTCTCCGGACCTTGTGTGGGTTCTGCTTTGTCATTGCTCTTGCATGTCATCCAATGCAGAGGTGTTAAGGTTTGAGACATCCGTAACTGCCTTGCTATGTCTAACTCTGTGCTACTCTCCTGCACGGTGACTACTCAGGTACTAAACACGTGGTCTCTGCCTCTTCTTCACTTCCACCTGTCTGCTGTGCCTTTGGATACTGCCTTATTTTCAACTCTGCTGAAAGACGTATTCTTCTGTGCCTCCTGAATAGGACTGGAAGCTGTCTTTGTTTCTTGGGCCAACCTGAGTCTTTCTGATAGATCCCTTGACATTTATGTGACACATATTAGGTCTTATTTCTTGAGAGATTTTGGAGTTTTATTTTACTCATTTCTTTTTTTAATTTAAAGTCTTCAGCTGGGGATCCGTGATGTGGCATGGCCAGCTGCTGCTTGCAATACCAGCATCCCATGTTTGAGCCTGGGACATTCTAGTCCCTTGCTCATGCTCTGGGAAGGCAGCGGAAGACGGCCCACGTGCCTGGGGCACTGCCGCCAAGATGGGAGACCCAGATGTATTTCCTGGCTCCTGGTTTTATCCTGGCCCATCCCTAGCCATTACAACTATGTGAGGACTAAACCAGCATGTGGAAGGTCTCCCTCTCTCTTTCTGCTTCCTGCTTTTTTTCTATCACTATGCCTTTCAAATGCATAAACTACATCTTTGAAATGTCATCAGCTGGGTGATTTACTGTATTTGCTTAGTTCTGATATTTAGAAGGGTTTGTATTTGTCCTGCTCACGCCTTCTATAATCATGCCTTCGTGTGACTCTCCGCTTTCCGTTCTTTGGAGACTCTCTCCTTCATTCCTTACCATGTTAAATGACACATTCACACATTTCCCTTTTACTCGTTTCTGCCTTTCCCAGCACCTGATTTTCATGTGAAATAAGATATAGGCATCTTCCCAGTGGTTATATGCAGGTACAAATTTTATTTCTGCAGTTTCTCCTTGCGATACCACCCTTTAACACCAAACCAGTTGAGCTGAAACAATTCTTTCTTCTTTGTGATCTTGCTTAATGGACACATTTTCCTTTTTAAAAAAGATTTATTCTATTTTTATTGAAAACTCAGCTATAGAGAGGAGAAAAGACAGAGAGGAAGATCTTCTGTTCAATGATTCGTTCCCCAAGCAGCCCCAACGGCCGAAGCTGAGCCAATCTGGAGCCAGGAACCCAAAGCTTCTTCTGGGTTTCCTATGCAGTTGCAGGGTCCCAAGGCTTTGGGCTGTCCTGGATTTCACAGGCCACAAGCAGGGAGCTGGATGAGAAGCGGGGATACCGAGATTAGAACAGGTGCACCTATGGAATCCTGGTGTGTGCAAGGTGAGGATTTTAGCAGCTAGGCTGCAGCGCTGGGCCCTTTCCCCATCCCCTTTTTAAAAGTGTTTCAAAATGCCAAATGTTTGATCCTATTTCTTATTTTCCCTGTGGAAACATCACCTCTAGTGAAAACCTGTTTCTCTATTTCTTTTTTTTTAAAGTTTTATGGTCTTTTCCAATTTTTCCTCCTAAGGTTTTTGAGTAGAAGTTACTGCTTTCTTTTTTTCCTCGTAATGGGACATATCTGATGGTCCTCTTGGAGACATGAGCCCGCACCCCGACCCACTCACCCAGGGTGAGGACAACGAACGGCAGGGCAGGATTGGTTCTCAGCCTCTGAACTAGAATGAGATCCTGTCTCACACCTGTTAGGAAGACTATCAGAAAAAAAATACAATGTAATAAATGCTGGTGAGAAGGGTGGAGAAACCCATTGTGAGGTTGTAAGTAAGTACATCCATCAGGAAAAACAGCATGGATATTCCCCAAAACATGACACATAGGACTGCACTGTGATCCAGCAGCTCCAATTCTGGTACATCTGCAAGGAATGAAATTAGGTTTTTTTTGAGACAATTTTAGCACTGTCTTAGTCTTCATTTGCTTGAGCCAAGACACAAAACTAACCTAAGGGCCCACTGATAGGGTTAATGCATGAAGAAATGTGATACATATGAGGAGACTTAAAAGAGTTTATGAAAAATTAAATGGAACTGGGGACTGGCACTGTGGAGCAACTTGTGGCATTGGCCTCCTGTAGCAGAACTATGGTTCTGGTCCTGAGTGCTCCATTTTTTTGTCAGCTCCCTGCTGACATGCCTGGGAAAACAGCAGAAGATGATAGCCAGAATACCTGGGCTCCTGCCACCAAGATGAAGTTCTTGGCTCCTGGCTTTGGTCTGGACCAGCCTGAAAACATTTGCAGAGGGACACAGTGGATGGAACATCTCCCTCTGTGTTTCTTCTTTCTTTGTCACTCTGGCTTTCAAATAAAGTAAATCTTTTAAAAATGCAATTAAAATATGGGCTTATTTGGGTGCAGAAAAATCAAACTTCATGCATAATATTTTCATAATACACAATTTCACTAGCTTGCTCATGAAAATGGATTTTAAAGTTATTTGCACCGCAAAATGATTCCAACAGGAGACCATTTTGCTCGCTGAAATAAGCCAGTCCCCAAAGGACAGATATCATATATTCCCTTTGATATAATAAATAGATACATAGGTAAACGTGCATATATATTCATTCTCATAGATGAACTATATAATGCAGACTAGTATACCAGGAAGAGAAGATACATTGTAGTATACATATTCACTCCCAAATAAGGGAGGACTCCCAATAAAGCTGTTAAGTATACCTTGACAATGCGGTACTGGAGTTTCCAACGTCATGATACTGTTACATAGCAGAATGTTGGACTTTGTTGATGAAAAACTATTCTATTGTAATAATAGGCAGGGAAAACAGTGGGAGGGGAAAGATGAGGAGGAATGTGTGTTTGGGGGAACCTCTATGCCTATAAAACCATATCACAAAAAAATAATAACTTTTAAATCCAAAAGACAATTTGCATCAAAATAAACTCACCTTTTCACTCAGCTTTCCATGAACTTTTTCAAGTTCTTGCTTATGTTGTTAAGCTCCATGCAGCCAGCAAGTAAAGCAGGTTCAACAGCAACCACAGTCAAAGTTGTGTCAGTGGGCTCCCTCCCCCAAGTGACTTTGGGTGACTTCTGGCACACAACGGCAGAACAAAATTTGTAAAGATAACACATTTTCCCTCATCGTGTTTGGAAATTAGTCTGCATGTCAAGATTAGATAAACGTTAAGTTACGAACATTTAAAAATTGTATTGAATGCATTGTTTGACTCAATCACCTTTTGAAATACCTACATTTATATAACGCATGTGTGCTTGAAATAGTGGAATATTTTCAACCTTTATAAAGGCTTGTAACAAAGTGAATGAAACTAGGGAATATTAAGCTAACAGGCATCAGAAATGTCAGCAATCAGACACAGAAAGGGAAATGCTTATGATCTCACTTTCGCACAGAATCTTACAAAGTTGAATGTATAGAAACAGTGAGTACCACAATAGTGCCAGGACACGGAGGCAGGTGGGATAGGAGATGCTGATTACAGGTTATTGCTGCATAGGGAACTAACGTACAGTATGGGGACTATGGTTAAGAATACTGCATCATGCACCAGATAAACCCACCCAGAGAGCAGATTTGTAGCACTGTTATCTTACACACACGAAGGTAACTAAGTGATGAGATGAATATGTTAATTTGATAGGCTATAACTGCTTAATGTGTGTATCTCAAAGCCTCATATTGTACAGCTTAAATACATACAATGTAATTTTTAAAATAATCTGATCAATATTAAGGTTTCTGCTTTCTGCTGCCTCAGAGACAGATTGTTTCTAGAACTGTGGCTGACTCTGCCGTTCTGTCCCAAGCTAGGGCCAAGCAGGCACCTAGCCTACGCCCTGACACCTGCTCTTGCAATTGTTGCTGGAAGCAACGAGGAGAGTTCTCTTGCTTAGGATGCACCTTTTTTCCTTTAAGATTTGCTTGTCAAGTCTGGGAAATACATCCTCCAGCCATTCACTGCCTCTCTTGTCACTTCCCCTTGAGGGCTTTTTCTGATATGTCACACAAGGAAGTTCACCTGTTAATTTCCTTGAACGTTTATACATTTTATTTTCTGGATTTTGATCTTCATGCTGTGTATCTTTCTAAGAGGAGGAGAATTTTGACTTGTGAGCAAAATGTAAAACTCACAGCCTTGACTAAGCTGTGGAGTTGATATGAATGGAGATGTGGTGATGACCGAACCTCCTGGTTTGTGTAGGTGTAAGGACCTGATAGTGGATTTGATTTTTTTGTGTTGAGTTCTGACTTGTGAGCCAGTGAATGCCCAGATGGATATTTCAAGGAAGAAGACATCTCTAAGTTTGGAGCTCAAGGAAAGGGGGAGGAAACCAGAGACAAGGAATCTCCCATTACTTACGCAGAGCCTCCTGTGTGTCTCTTAGAGTTTATAGGTTTTCTCTCACATAATCCTAGCAGGAAACTGAGCTCCTAGAAGGGCGGGTGGCACAGCAAATGTCTGAAGCCAGATTTTGCTACTATCGAAGTTTGTAAGTACATCTCATCCTGAGTCATGCCATTTCTACTATGCACTCACCACATCGCTTTTGCATTTGATCTTTTTTTAAAATTTTCATTTTATGGCATAGTTCATAGGCTCTGGGATTCCCCCAACCCCTCCCTAGGCCCTCCCCCCATGTTGGATTCCTCCACTTTGTTGCAGTATTACAGTTCATATACAGTCATGATTCTTTCATTGCGATCATGTACCATGCATAGAGTTCAGCCTCTTATTTTTTTAATTAAATTTATTCATTAATTACATTGTGTTGTAATTACATAGAATCTGGGATTCTCCCCCCAGCCTCTTATTGTCCAGATAAGTTCAACAGTTTCATTGGGAGACCATCCCTGGTCTGAAAGCAGAACTGGCAGAATATCATCCCCTCCAATGAAAAGCCACAACATAACATCAACAACAATTTACAACATTATGGAGTTAATTGCCATGGTATTGAGTGACCAATAAGTTAGAAAATGCAAGTTCTTAACCACATCCTGTGACTACTTCATTGACATTTCAATTTTAGTTTATACACAACCAGCTGCTATACACCTTAAAATGGCTATAGGGTGCTATTCAGCTGTCTCGTGCCTATTTTCATTTTTATATTTAGCAGCTTATAGTATTGAAGCATGATTTTTACTGAACTTGTCAAATTTTAAGATAGTCCAAACAGGCTTTTAACTCTAACGAGGCATATGTTAACAATTGAGGTGCAGAACTGTTTTAGGAGGGGTGTGCAGAGAAATCTTTAATACCTTAGTGAGGAGTAACTAATCTTTGTGTTCTACCTAGTAAGGTATGTGTGAGTCCACGCTGACCATTTCCTATCTGTTCTAAACTTTCCTTATTGGTCTCTGTCTATCTAATCTAATTTATTGGGGTTGGGGGGCTCCGGAGCAACCCTGATAGTCATTTCAAGAGAGGGTGGGGATCCAAAGTTGGAACTAAATAAGGACCAGAGAGAGCTACTCTCCTGAGTCCCGAAGGAAGTTGACTGTTCTTCTGTTTCTGAGGACCGCTCAGAGCTCCTGGCTGTTGTTCCGGTGACATTAGATCCTGGGAGGAAGGATCTGGCTTCTTCCATCCCATATGGGAGATCCAAATGGGAGTGGATGACCTCAGAGTTCTTAGCCTCCGAAGGCACTCCAATTCCCTGTGGTCTCCTTGGCAGTTGGGACATAGCCCTTGGTGCCCGTACTGACAGTCTTAGGTGAGGATCCGGGAGTCTCCAAGGTTAGGATACAAGCCTCCTCCTGTTCTGCTCCACTCTGGGGTCCTCCCCTGCTCTGTGCATATGACCTCCTGTTAAGAGGCTGTCAGGATCGCTCTTGATTCCCCCTGTATGTCTTTATAGTTTTGTTAATGTCTAATGCAGATTCGAGTCTGCTGTCTATAAGTTACCTGTTATATTCTTGGTAGGCTATACGTAACATCTTCCTCACTCTAAAAAGGTGGAAGATTTCTCTGCTCTCCCAACCCATTACGGAATAACATACGGTATTAAAAGCTCGTTGGGTTTTTCAGTTCTTTGATGTAGACCATAAGCAGTCTGACTCACATTGATTATTGGTTCGTTGGTTACATCACAATATCTTATTTCATGTGATACAGGCTGTTGAGGTTGAAATAATATTACAATTTACAGGTACCACTTTTTCGGATTGACATCGCTTCATCTTAAATTAAGGCAAACGTGATATCTACCCTTTTGGGATTGGCTCATTTCCCTTAGCACAATGGTTTCCTGTTGGGCCCATTTGGCCACAAAGAACTTTATTTCAGTTTTTGAAATAGCTGAGTAGTATTCCATGGAGCAGACGAACCATAGCTTGATTTGAGAAGAATGCAGTATGTTCCATTGACTTTCCTGAGCAGTTTTGTGTAAACAGAGTCAGCAGGCAAGAGCTATCTTTTAATAGCTCAATCAGAAACATGGACATCCCTCTGCATAACTGATCATGATCTCCCCTGCTCCTGGTCTAGGACCCTATTGCTCTGGGTCTGGTTGATGGATAGCAATGCACTGGATTGACATTCACACTGATGTGTGATTCCATGTAGCCACCAGGCGTAATTGCCCCTGCATTCAAGTTGGTTCTGGGCCAACATGCTTCCACCAAACCCAAACCAAGAACTTAAAGATGTGGCATTTACATTGTATTTTGCTTTCCCTTGTTTATTAAAAAAATGTATTGACTAGTTTAAACTGGACTCAACAGGAAATGTTTAAAAGAGACCTGTCCAATTAAGATGGCATTTGTCTTTGAAATACAGTGTCCCTTTGATGTCCCCAGCGATGCCAAGTGGACGAGGTGGAAACGGACGGTACAGAAAATGCAATGATACATTGATTTTTAGAAATCCAGTACTTTGGCTGCTGTGTATGTATGTGCATGTGCAAATATGGTCATACTAAGAACAGAACTGTAAAAATATTTTTCAGCATTAGCTAGATATAACAGAAATGTTACTTTACATCCTGTCAACTAATTATGTTTTTAATATTTTATTTCCAAATCAAAAGGTTGCTGCCACTACCTCATCCAACATGTACTGAACTTAAGAATAAGAGAGCTATGTCAGGTGATGTGTTTAAGTAACTTAGGAAGTAAACAAATACCAAATATCATGTCTAAAAAACAGTGAGTTCTATAGGAATGTGTGCTACTTTGATTATGTTGAACAAAATAATTACTATTACAAAAGGAGATTCAATTCAGAGAGATTAAAAAACCTGCTTAGGGTTACACAGTAAGTAAGAGGAAAATGAGATCCATATTGAGTTTTTGTGACTCCAAAATCAAACATTCAAATAATCTATATGGCAATTTAGGGGAAGGAATGGTGAGGGAGGAGAGAGAAATACTTCTGTCTACTGATGCATAGCTCAAATGTCCACCTCAAACCAGGACCAAGTCAGGGCAAAGTTCTGAATTTGATCCATCGCTCACGTGGATGATGGACCACCACTGCTGCCTTCTGAGGCTCATGTTGACAGGAAGCTGGAATTAGGAAGGAAGCCAGGATTATAACCTAGACAATTCAGTACAGATATAGATATCTAACCCTGTGTAAGACCAGACACCTGCCCCCAAAGCCAAACAGTAACCCCAACTCTCTCCTCCAAGATTTACTATGAAACATAAAGTGAGTCTCAAGGACATATTTAATGAAATTCATAGAAGTGAATTTTAATTTTTTTTTTCTTGACTGACTCATCAGTAGCCCAGTGGTCATGATATGCAGGAATGGCACCCAGGAGCAATGAGGAGGCAACAACGTGCTGGTCATGTCTGTACATTTCATATGTCTCCATCTGCACTGTAAGTCAGTGTTAAGTGTTGGTATGGGATCGTCTGTGACGTCTACCGACCTGTCTTCGTTCTGTGCAGAGCACAGAGGCCTCTAAAGACATGGAGATTTAGTTCAAAAGATCTTGCCCTCTAAGATCCATCACCAAACTGTGGCTTCCAGATCCTTCTGAGCACTGCTTACAGAGTGAGTTTCATACAAATCTTGCTGTGATCAAACCCCTTTGTTACACACACAAATTGCGTTTTTCACTTCTCTCTTTAAATAAGTGTTTAAACTTGTTTTTTGTTTGTTTGTTTTAACTTCCTCTTTTGTGAACTGCAAAAGATTGGTTCCAGAAGAAATCAAAAGGACAAACCTGAGTTTCCAGCCCCCGATATGCCATTGCCACTACCCAGTACTTTCATTTTCCATTTAGGCTTGACGAATGCTAAGAGGTCCACTGTCAGGTAAGAATTAACACTTCTCTTAGGCTGCCTCAGACAGGCAAATAACAACCAAACACCTACAGAGGTGCTGCATTTAAGAACTATTGCCTTTAGACTCTATGTATTCAGGTGTAAACCACTTTCCAGTCTCCATTTATTTCACCCTTAAACAAGGACATGGATTCTCTGCATGGAGATTACAACACCATCGGCTCCCATTAATACCGCAGATACGAGCAGGAGTAGCTGGAATAAGGAAGTTCAATAAGAACTGTTAATCCACATTTTGAGCTCCTTCAGAAGTCTGAAGCCAGAGGGAATGTATCTGCCAAGATGCTTTTGATAGAAAATAACAGAAAATCCCACTTGAACTGACTTAAACAATAAAGAGAATTTATTGACTCTCTTAGCTAGACAGTCCAAAGGTATTAAGCTTCAGGTGAGGGTTGATCCAGTAACTTAATGATTTTGTTTAGCTGTAGGATTCTGTTCCACTTGCCTACTACGATACAGCAAATCACTAAAATTTAGTGGCTTATAGTAACCAAATCCTCTTGTTATCTCCCAGTGACTGTGGGTGAGGAGTCAAAAAGAAACTTGGCTTCTGATTCTGCCTTAGAATCTCTCTTGAGGGTGCAGTGCTCTTGGGTGTTCTGAGACCCTGAAGGCCAGAAGGATGTGCGTCTAAGATGGTTTGTTCACAGAGCAGGTGCATTGATGCTGACGGCTTGTGGAAGCCTCTGGTTCTTCCCCACACGGATATCCTCACTACACGGAAGCTGGCACTGCCCCACCATTATGGCCTTTTGGGGAGTAAACCAATGAGCAGAAGGTCTCTATGCCTGCCTATCTGCCCCGCTCTGTGACTCTACCTGTTAAATAAATAAGTCTTGAAACAAATAACTTAGATCCCTTCACCCATCATTTGGCTATATTTTTAATGTGGCTTCAGGTTAATAAAAATAGATTTTTTTTCCCCAAATGGGTCCCTGGGGTTCCTTAATAGAGACAAGGGGGTCTTTGGGACTAGGTTGCCATGGTCCACCAGTGGCTCACTTCTGCATCCAGTAATGGACAAGCACTAGGGGTTGCTCATTCATGTTCATGATCATGTGAATTCTCATTAAAATTTTTATGTCAGTATCAGGAGAAAGGATTTGATGCATTCTATGGGTGCAGTTGCAAAAGACGATCACCCTTCCTGGTTTCCCTGTTCCCTGCCCATGCCTGCCCTACATTTCTCTCCTCTACAGTATTTGTGTGGAAATAAATTTATTCCACTCCATATTTGTAGACTTAATGTGCCATGAATCACACAGTTCAACAGATTAAAAAATAGGAAGACTACAAGACACTGGAGTTTAAACTTTCTCTGAAGTATAACCATGGGGTCAGAGTGGCAATCAGATCCCAAAGTGACCCTTTCTTTCCTACCCTTTTTTTGTGTGGATTCTGCTAGCTAACACATTTTAGAGAAAATATACATTTGGCTTTTTGAGAGGGACTTACGTCTCTAAGCATAATGGTTTCCAGCTACAGCCATTTGGCTGAGAAAGGAAATCATTTCTGTTTGTGGCTGAATAGTATTCTGAGTGTATGCATACTGAATTTATTTTACCTACTCATCAGTTGACAGATGTCTATCTTAGCTACCATGAACTGAGCAGCAATAACCATAGAATTACAAGTATCTATTGGCTGATTTCATTTGTCTGGGTGAATTCCTAGGCATGGGGTGGCTGAGTCTATGGTAGATCTATTTTCAAGTCTCCATCTTCCATAACGGTTGTGCTGATTTACATTCCAACCAACAGTGAATCAGGGCACCTTTTTCCCACATCTTCCCAGAGTTTACTGTGTTTTGATTTTTGGTGGATATCAGTTCTAACCGAGGTGAGATGAACCCTCTTTGTGATTTTATTTGAATTTCCCAGATAGTGAGCCTGAACTTTTTTTTTCCATGTGTGTTTTGGCCAGTTGTGGTTCATGCTTTGAACACCACCTGTTCATGATCTTTGCCCGGTTTTTAACTGGCCTGTTGTGTTTATTTGTTTTGTTTTCTTATTGTCCTCTTTGTTGTTCCTTGTTGTGTTTTACTTATCATTGTTGTCGTTATTCATCCTGGATATTGATCTTCAACTGGTTTCAAAATTTGCCTCTATTTCTCCTGTTCTGTTGGTTGCCTCTTCACTTTGTTGAGGGTGTCCTTTGCAGTGCTTCTTAGCTTGGTGTATTCCCATTTGTTTATTTTTGTTTTAATTGTCTGTGATTCTGGAATCTTCCAAAAGGCTTTATACCTGTGGCTTACTGAATTCTCTTAATCCCAGGGATTAACTGAGTCTCTCAAGCCATTCTCAAGGACCTCCCTGGACCTGAACTTTATCTCCTAGCCTCCTTCCTCTCTCGTCTGGCACACTTGCTTGGTGTCTGGAACAGAGAATCTTTTACCAATTCATCACATGGTTTTCCTCATCCATTCTTTAAGCCTCGGGGTCATACTTGATCTCTTTAAGATTAGAATTTGGGGTTTTAAATGTCCCAAAAGGATGATGCTTTTTTTTCTTGTGATTCAATCTCTTGCTTGAGCCTCTGGTGAGCTGAATGATGAGAGAGCCCAAGGGTAACACGAAACACAGGAGAGTATGGTGTCAAAATGGTTATGGTGTCAAAAAATGATCACAATTGGGTTGTCAAGAACTGAAAAACTTGTGAGGTGTAGAATGGAGAATTAGGTATATTATACACATTATATATCATATATGATATATATATATATAAATATATATATATGTAGTTTTAATGGACCATCCTCGACTGCCTTAAATGGCCACAAGCAGGGAGTTGGATGGGAAGCGGGACTACCAGGACAAGAAACGGCGCCCACATGGGACCCCAGCATGTGCAAAGCGAGTTCCCTAGCCACTAGGCTACCGCACCAGACCCAGAATGGAGAATCTTTTAAAGTGGATTTCAGAATTTCAGCTTACAAGGTGACAAAAAATTCCGGCAGTTGGCTTCCCAATAACATGAACAGACATGCTATTACTGAACTGTACAATTAAATATGGTTAAAATGGTATGTTTGATGTTCAGGTTATTTTA